>NC_041386.1:377972016-377984087 GCF_002162155.2 Triticum dicoccoides
TCACTCCGGCCAGCCGCCCATGCAGACGCCGGCCGGAGCCGCGCCTCGCCTCCCGGTGCAGTGCCCCCCCGCCTTACCTCGTCGCCTCGCCGCCACGCGGCCGGGATCGGTGACCCCGCCGCCCTCCGCCGTCCTCTCCGCCAAGACCGGAGCTCGCCGCGCCGCCCAATACCATTGCCGACGACCTCGGCTCTGGCCGTGACCGGTGCCGCCACCACCTCGGGCTCCGTGCGATCCAGATCTGGATCGGAGCTACAGTAAACCCTAGGAGAGGTTGATTTTTTTTACCAAGTCCCGAAATTCTTGATCCATATGCTCCTGTTCGCGGCTCCGTGACTTTGCATCCGTAGCTCCGATCTGGGTGTATAGCATATCAAAACGTTCATCTCAGAGAGTACATCATTTCATTCCATTGCATCATTTTCATTTGAGCTCATCTTCATGCCCGAAATGCTGTTAGAAGAGGGCTACTTGAGTTAATTGTCAGATCTGTTACTCCGTTTAGCACTTTTGTCATTTTTGCCATGATTATTGTGTGCATTATAGGCCCGTGAGTTCTACATATGTTTTGTTAAAGGTTTTGTCATCTTTCCATAGGTGCAACCCATGTATTTTTAGGATGTGTGTGGTGACTTGTGCAAGCTTGCAAAGTGGTGCAGTTGCTAATTCTGTTTTCAGGGACTTAGTGATTTCACTAAGTCCTGGGATTGTTTAGTTCATGATGCCATATGTTCTTGTTGTTTCCTAGTGATCCGTGCCTCTTTTGAGAATGATTAGTAAAGGTGTTTTGTTAATCTTGTAGTTCTATATCCATCCATGTCTTTGTTTGTAATTATGGAGCACCCTAGCTTGAGTCAATCGAGCTCTACTTTTGCTTCGTTGCGAATCTGGGCAGATCGTCAACTTATTTGCGATTTTGCCGATGTTATTGTAGTTGATCCGTGCATGCTATGCTATTGTTCTTGCCATGTCTAGCTTATATTTTGTGCCTTCTTTATGGATGTATGCTTGTCTTGCCCTGACTTGCACCGTGGTGAGTGCATCGAGCTCGTAAACATGCCTTTGTGAGTTATGTTTCAGCAAGTCCCAGTTTTCACTAAGTCTGAAAACTGATTGTTTTTGCTATGTTCACATGGTTGCAATTGTATTTTATGCTCCCTTTTGGCTCAAGGTCACTAAGGGACTTTTGTTAAGCTTGTTGAGTAGCTCCATGCCATGTCTTTCTTTGTCATGTTCAGGTCCTATAGCATGTTGTTTTGTTGCTCCGAAGAGGGCTATATGATCTGAAATTCTAGACAAGTGTTAATTTCACTAAGTCTGAGATCTGTTTTACCATTTGCGTTTTTGCCATGCTTGTTTGAACCTGTTAATGGATGATTTGGCCGTAGCTCGGTGCTAGACTCTTGTTAAGCATCTTGAATGATTCCCTGCCATGTATTTTGTTGCCATGTTTGGTGGCTGTAGCATGTCCATCTCATTGCATTTAGATGCCTACTTGCTGTAAATCACAGACCGGTGTCATTTTTGAATCGCTTGCCATTTCCAAACCGTAACTCCGACTCCGGCGTTCTTTATATCGTTTTCAAGCTATTTCATCTCATCTTTCCAGTGGCACCCTTGGAATTCCAAGTTGAGGCCAGGTTCATGCATTTCCTGTCATATCTTGCATTTTGCATCCCGCATCGCATCCCGCATAGCATATCATCTTTGCATCGTGTTGATTGAGTTTGCACGTGGTTGATTATATCCTTGTTGCTTGTTTGTCTTGTTTGGGTAGATCCGGGAGACGAGTTCGCTAACGAGGAGCCCGTTGAGTTTGCTTGTGAGGATCCAGTCAACTTTGACAACTGTGCAGGCAAGATGATCATACCCTCGAAATCACTACTATCTTTGCTATGCTAATTTGCTCGCTCTTTTGCTATGCCATTGCTACGATGCCTACCACTTGCTTGCAAGACTCCCAAATTGCCATGCCAAACCTCTAACCCACCATGTCCTAGCAAACCGTTGATTGGCTATGTTACCGCTTTGCTCAGCCCCTCTTATTGCTAGTTGCAGGTGAAGATTGGAGGCCGTTCCTTGTTGGAACATTTATTTACTTGTTGGGATATCATTATATTGCTATGTTATATTAATGCATCTATATACTTGGTAAAGGGTGGAAGGCTCGGCCTCTCGCCTAGTGTTTTGTTCCACTCTTGCCGCCCTAGTTTCCGTCATATCGGTGTTATGTTCCCGGATTTTGCGTTCCTTATGCGGTTGGGTTATAATGGGAACCCCCTTGATATTTCGCCTTGATTAAAGCTTTTCCAGCAATGCCCAACCTTGGTTTTACCATTTGTCACCTAGCACTTTTCTTTTCCTTGGGTTCTGCAGACTCAAGGGTCATCTTATTTTTAACCCCCCCGGGCCAGTGCTCCTCTAAGTGTTGGTCCACCTGTCAGCTACCGGTGGCCACCAGGGGCAACTCTAGGCTGGCCTACCCGTACCTAGGACAATCTGAGTGTGCCCTGAGAAAGAGATATGTGCAGTTCCTATCGGGATTTGTCGGCACATTCGGGCGGTGTTGCTGGTCTTGTTTTAACCTGTCGAAGTGTCTTGAGTTACCGAGATACCGGGTCTGATCGGAACGTCTTGGGAGGAGGTCTATTCCTTCATTGACCGTGAGAGCTTGTCATGGGCTAAGTTGGGACTCCCCTGCAGGGATTGAACTTTCGAAAGCCGTGCCCGCGGTTATGGGCAGATGGGAATTTGTTAATGTCCGGTTGTAGATAACTTGAACCTTAGTTAACTAAAAGGTATCAACCGAGTGTGTTACCGTGATGGCCTCTTCTCGGCGGAGTCCGGGAAGTGGACACGGTCTTGGAGTAATGTTTGTGCAGGTTGCTCTCTAGTTTCTCGCTCGTGCTTTGCCTCCTCTTCTCGCTCTCCTTTGCGAATAAGTTAGCCACCACACTTGCTAGTCGCTTGCTGCAGCTCCATATATTTACCTTGCCTTACCTATAAGCTTAAATAGTCTTGATCGCGAGGGTGCGAGATTGGTGAGTCCCTGTGGCTCACAGATTACTATTACACCAGATGCAGGGCCTGATGATTCCGCTCCAGGAGACGCGTGTGAGCTCAAGTGGGACTTCGACGAAGACTCTCAATGATACTACGTTTCCTTTCCCGATGATCAGTAGTGGTGCCCAGTTGGGGGTGATTGGGACCGTGTCGCATGTTGGGTTCTCTTTTACTTTGGCGCCGTAGTCGGGCCATGAGTGCTTGGATGATGTAATGTTATTTATGTACTTGATTGACGTGGCGAGTGTAAGCCAACTATGTTAACTCCCCTTCTATTATTACATTACATGGGATGTTTGTGAAGATTGCCTAACTTGCGACATATGCCTTCAATGTGATTATGTCTCTAAGTCGTGCCTCGACACGTGGGAGCTATAGTCGCATCGAGGGTGTGACAAGTTGGTAATCAGAGCCTTCCCCGACCTTAGGAGCCCCATTGCTTGATCGTTTTTAGCGGCCGAGTTGTGTCTAGAAAAATGTTTTGAGTCTTTAAGAATTATATATCGGAGAGTTTAGGAATTCTTTTTACTTCCCAGTCTCCTCATCGCTCTGGTAAGGCATCCTGACGTAGAGTTTTGACTCTTCTCTTCTCAAATTTCACTAAAAAAAATTTAGGATCACGCGGGTATCTTAGAATCGTTCCGATGGTTTTATGATGAGAACATTGTCTTGGTGCCTCCTGTCAGGGGTTTAGTGGAAGTGTCCCGGGTAGTTGAGCTCTGAGGTGTTGTCATCATAATTTTATCGTTGCAGTTCTGGAATACCTGAGTCTAGTACGCCGACATCGAAAATCTCTTTTATGCAGTTCATTGGTGAGATAACCTCGACGCCACCCAGGGGCGGGCGTTCGGGAGTATCGCCATAACTTGTATAACGGATGATTTTCAAAGGTTGAGGTAGATGGTTTCTGAAGTTTTCTTGGTTATTTGTTCAAGGATGGATACATCTGGATGAAGGATTTGCTAGTTTGGGTGAGATATTATGCTTCCCCTGTATCCCCAACACCTGATTGCATAACCGGAAAGGTTCGGGAGTTTCATAGGTGGGAATTCTAGTAGCTCTAGTTTTTCTTCCACGGATATTGGTTTGAGATTGGGATTTCTTACCGATTATTCGTTCTTGATCCGTACCTTGTTGATTTATTTCTCTACCTTAATTCTACGTGGCTTCTCATTATGGATATGTGACCATTTTAAGAGGAATGCATTCGTTCATTTTGTTCGGATGTGAAGACTATATGTTGCAATTTTCATTCCGTTGGATTCAACTTCAATATTTATCTGTCAATGTGCTAATGGTGGTCAACCTCTTCAGGATGGCTCCTCCAACGCGCACGACCCCGAATCCTGATCCGCCACCACCTCCACCTCCTCCAGAGGCATGGTAAGCTGTGATGGCCGCAACCAATGCAAATACACAGCTGATCATGCAAATTCTTCAAGAGCGCAATCAAGGCAGTCAAGGGAATCAAGGCAGCAATCAGAGTCACTTTGCTACACTCAACCAGTTCCTTGCTAACGGGCCAAAGACTTTCAGCAATTGTGTTGAGGCAACCGATGCCGACGATTGGCTTGTGGATCTGTGTAAGAATTTTGAGTGCAGTAACGTCAGGCCTGAGGACTTTGTTAAGTTCGCTTCCTTCCAACTCAAAGATCAAGCTGCAGAATGGTTCCAGCAGTACAAGGACTCTAGAGGTGGACGTGTTATCACTTGGGATGATTTCCGTCGAGATTTCCGAGCTCATCATATTCCCCAGAGCATGGTTGAAAGCAAGTGTGAGGAATTCCGCAAGCTGAAGCAAGGCTCTTTGTCTGTCTATGACTACAACAAGTTGTTCCAGAAGCTCGCCCGCTTTGCCAAGCAGGACGTCCCTGATGAGAAGAGGATGATATATCAGTTCAGGGGTGGTCTCAGAGAAGAAATTCAGCTCGCTCTTGTCCTCTTTGAGCCGTTGAGGTACGATGAGTTCTACAACATGGCACTAAAGCAAGAGGCTGCTCAGTTGAGGTGTGATGCTTCCAAGAAGCGAGTCAAAGATGTTACTCCTTCTTCCTCTACTCAAGTGGCTAAGCAGCAGAAGTTTTGGCTCCCTCCTCCTCCGTTCCGTCAGCCGTATCAGCAGAGGAGCAAAGGTGGCAGTGGTTCTTCCCACCCACCCAACCCTGGCTTTTAGAACAAGACTTTGTCTCAAGCTCCAAGATCAAGTGCTCCGTATCACCGTCCGCTTTCAGAGGTCACGTGCAACAAGTGCCAACAGAAGGGTCACTATGCCAACAAGTGTCTCAACCAGAGGCGTCTTCCTCCTCCTTCTCCTATCAGATCGGCAAGTACAGCTGTGGTCAAGCATAAACCCAAGCATGCCAAGGTCAATTTGATGAATGCAGCTCAGGCAGAGGACTCGTCAGATGTGATCATGGGTAACCTTCCTGTTAATGATATTCCTGCAAAAGTTCTTTTTGACACTGGTGCATCGCATTGCTTCATCTCGAGACCGTTTACAAATAGGCATGAATTGGTTTCGCAAGTTTTTCCTAGTCCTTTAGCAGTTGTTTCTCCCGGTAAGCGCATGCAGGCTAACTCCATCGTTCCGGATGTTTATATCACTTTGGGTGACTACAAGTTCTTGGCTTCTCCTACGGTTCTCGGTGACTCGGATATTGATCTTATTCTCGGGATGGATTGGCTTTCTAAGCACAAGGCTCAGCTTGATTGTGCAGCCAGGCAGATTCAATTGACTCATTCGTCTGAGGATTGACTCATTCGTCTGAGGATGTAATTGTCTTTTCCGCTCGTGATGATACCATTCGTCTGTTTTCTCTCAATGAGAAGGGTGAATTGGATGCCATATCTCAAATTCCAGTCATTTGCGAATACCAAGACGTCTTTCCAGAAGAGCTCCCAGGAATGCCTCTGCACCGGCCAGTTGAATTCGTTATTGATCTTGAGCCTGGCATGGAACCTGTGTGCAAGCGTCCTTACAAGCTCGGACCTGAAGAGTTGAAGGAGCTGAAGAAGCAACTCGATGAGCAAGAAAGAATGGGTCTCATCCGGCCTAGTTCTTCTCCGTGCGGTTGTGGTGTTCTTTTTGTGAAGAAGAAGGATGGAATGAACCGACTTTGTGTTGATTACCGTCCAGTGAACAAGAAGACCATCAACAACAAATACCCACTTCCCAACATCAATGAGCTGTTCGAACAACTCAAAGGTGCCCAAGTATTCTCCAAGCTTGATCTCCGTATGGGCTATCACCAGATTCGCATTCGTGAAGAAGATATTCCAAAGACAACATTCAGAACAAGCTTTGGTTCATATGAATACACTGTCATGTCTTTTGGTCTCGCCAACGCTCCTCCGACGTTCTCTCGCATGATGAACTTCATCTTCAACGCCTACACCAATGACTTTGTTTTGGTCTATCTCGACGACATTCTGGTTTTCTCCAAGAACAAGGAAGATCATGCCAAGCACTTGCGTTTGGTTCTCGATAAGCTCAGAGAACATCAGTTCTACGCTAAGTTCTCCAAGTGTGAATTTTGGCTCGATGAGGTTCTTTATCTTGGTCATATCATCTCTGCCAAGGGCATTGCCGTGAATCCTGAGAAGGTGTCTGCAATTGTGAATTGGGAACCTCCTCAGAATGTGAAGCAACTCCGCAGCTTCCTCGGTCTCGCAAGCTATTGCCGAAGATTCGTTGAAAACTTTTCTAAGATCGCAAAGCCTCTCTCAAATCTTCTTCAGAAGCACGTCAAGTACGTTTGGTCTCCGGAGTGCGATATTGCTTTCAACACTTTGAAAGAGAAGTTGATCACTGCTCCAGTTCTGACTCCACCTGATGAATCCAAGCCATACGAAGTCTTTTGTGATGCCTCTCTCCAAGGTCTTGGCGTAGTATTGATGCAAGAGAAGAAAGTTGTTGCTTATACATCTCGCCAGTTGAAGCCTAATGAGAAGAACTACCCCACTCATGATCTCGAGTTGGCGGCAGTTGTGCATGCTCTTTTGACTTGGAGACATCTTCTATTGGGAAGAAAAGTGGACATTTTCACTGATCACAAGAGTCTCAAGTACATCTTCACTCAGCCTAATCTCAACCTCACGCAAACTCGTTGGGTCGAAATGATTCAAGAGTATAATCCGAGTATTGAGTATACTCCAGGCAAGGCCAATGTGATTGCTGACGCTTTGAGCAGAAAGGCCTACTGCAACAGTCTGATTCTCAAGCCTTATCAACCCGAGCTTTGTGAAGCTTTCCGCAAACTTAATCTGCAAGTTGTTCCTCAAGGTTTCCTCGCCAACCTTCAAGTCTCTCCTACCTTGGAAGACCAGATTCGCCAAGCCCAGCTTCTTGATGCTATGGTGAAAAAGGTGAAGATTGGGATTGCCAAGAGTCAGTCCAAGTACAAGTGCTACCGCCTTGATGACAAGGACACTCTCTTCTTCTAGGATCGTATTGTTGTGCCCAAAGGTGACCTCCGTAAAGTGATCATGAACGAGGCTCACAATTCTCTCCTCTCCATCCACCCTGGGAGCACGAAGATGTATCAGGACCTTAAGCAAGCTTATTGGTGGACTCGAATGAAGCGCGAGATCGCTCAATTCGTGAATGAATGTGATGTCTGCAGAAGAGTGAAGGCAGAACACCAAAGGCCAGCTGGTCTCCTCCAACCTCTTGCTATTCCAGAATGGAAGTTTGACCACATTGAGATGGACTTCGTGACTGGGTTTCCAAAGTCCAAGCGTGGCAATGATGCTATATTTGTTGTCATCGACAAACTCACCAAAGTGGCTCATTTTCTGCCTATCAAAGAGTCAATCACTGCAGTTCAATTGGCGGAACTCTATACCTCTCGAATTGTCTCTCTGCACGGTATTCCTCAAGTGATCTCTTCAGACCATGGCAGCATCTTTACCTCGAAGTTTTGGGATTCTTTTCAAAAGGCCATGGGCACTAACATCCGCTTCAGCATAGCTTTCCATCCTCAAACAAGCGGTCAAGTCGAGCGTGTCAACCAGATTCTTGAAGATATGCTCAGGGCTTGTGTGATCTCCTTTGGCATGAAGTGGGAGGATTGTCTTCCTTATGCTAAATTCTCCTACAACAACAGTTTTCAAGCAAGTTCGGGCAAGGCCCCTTTTGAAATTCTGTATGGCAGGAAGTGTCGTACCCCTCTCAACTGGTCTGAAACCGGTGTACGTCAGCTTTTGGGTAATGACTTAATAACAGAAGCAGAAGAGATGTGCAAAGTCATTCGTGATAACCTCAAAGCAGCCCAATCCCGCCAGAAGAGCTACTATGATAGTAAGCACCGTGATTTGGCTTTCGAGATCGGAGATCATGTTTACCTCCGTGTCTCTCCTATGAAAGGTACTCGTCGCTTCGGTATCAAAGGGAAGCTTGCCCCTAGATACGTGGGACCTTTCAAGATTGTCAGCAAGAGAGGCGACCTCGCCTATCAACTCGAACTTCCTTCAAACTTTGCAAATGTTCATGACGTGTTCCATGTCTCTCAGCTTCGAAAGTGCTTCAAGACTCCTGACCGCACCGTCAACTTCAAGGACATTGAGCTCCAAGAAGATCTCTCTTATCGTGAGCACCCAGTTGCTATTCTTGAAGAGACTGAACGCAAGACTCGCAACAAGTCAATCAAATTTCTCAAAGTCAAGTGGTCACACCATTCTGACGGTGAAGCTACCTGGGAACGCGAGGATCACCTCCGTTCTGAGTACCCGGCGTTCTTTCAGTCCTAGATCTCGGGACGAGATCCTTTCGTAGTGGTGGAGTGTTGTAACACCCCGAATGTAACTTTCCCTACTTGTACTCCAACTCTAGCCGTTTCCGGCGTTAAGTTATTTTATTTCCTCGGGTTCGGGTTTTGTCTCCGTGTGTTGTTGTCGTTGTCATGCATCTCATATCATGTCATCATGTGCATTGCATTTGCATACGTGTTCATCTCATGCATTCGAGCATTTTCCCCGTTGTCCGTTTTGCGTTCCGGCGCTTCGTTCTCCTCCGGTGGCCATGTCTAGCTTTCTTTCGTGTGTGGAGATTAAACATTTCCGGATTAGACCGAGACTTGCCAAGCGGCCTTGGTTTACTACCGATAGACCGCCTGTCAAGTTTCGTACCATTTGGACTTCGTTTGGTACTCCAACGGTTAACCAAGGGACCAAAAAGGCCTCGTATGTGTTGCAGCCCAACATACCTCCAATTTGGCCCAAAACCCACCAAACTCTGCTCCATGTCCTAGAGCGTTCGATCACGATCGCGTGGCCGAAAACCGCACCTCATTTGGACTCTCCTAGCCCCGTCTATGCCTATATATATCTCCCCCATTCGAATCACGGACGAAACCCTAGATTTTTTTCTCCTTCGTCGCCGCCGGACACGTCCGGACGGACCGGACGCGTCCGCTCCACCCGCCTGCACCAGCCAGCAGCCGCCACGTGTCCCTTGCGGGACCGCTTCACCGCCGCCGCCGCCGCTGAGGCCCGCCGAGCCCAGCGCGGGCCCCCGCGGCCCAGCTCCTCGCGCCGCCCGCGCCCTCCTCCTCCCGGCGCCGCGCCCGCGCCCGCCGCCTCCCTGCTGGCGCCGCCCCGCCGCCTGAGCCGCCACTCCGGCCAGCCGCCCGCAGCGACGCTGGCCGAAGCCGCGCCTCTCCTCCCGGTGCAGTGCCCCGTCGCCTTACCTCGTCGCCTCGCCGCCCCGCAGCCGGGACCGGCGACCCCGCCGCCCTCCGCCGTCCTCTCCGCCAAGACCGGAGCTCGCCGCGCCGCCCAACACCATCGCCGGTGACCTCGGCTTCGGCCGTGAACAGTGCCGCTGCCACATCGGGCTCCGTGCAATTCAGATCTGGATCGGAGCTACAGTAAACCGTAGGAGAGGTTGATTTTTTTACTAAGTCCCGAAATTCTTGATCCATATGCTCCTGTTCGCGGCTCCGTAACTTTGCATCCGTAGCTCCGATTTGCGTGTATAGCATATCAAAATGTTCACCTCAGAGAGTACATCATTTCATTCCATTGCATTATTTTCATTTGAGCTCATCTTGGTGCCCGAAATGCTGTTAGAAGATGGCTACTTGAGTTAATTGTCAGATCTGTTACTCCCTTTAGCACTTTTGTCATTTTTGCCATGATTATTGTGTGCATGATATGCCCGTGAGTTCTACATATGTTTTGTTAAGCGTTTTGTCATCTTTCTAGAGGTTCAACCCATGTATTTTTAGGATATGTGTGGTGACTTGTGCAAGCTTGCAAAGTGGTGCAGTTGCTAATTCTGTTTTCAGGGACTTAGTGATTTCACTAAGTCCTCGGATTGTTTAGTTCATGATGCCATATGTTCTTGTTGTTTCTAGTGATCCGTGCCTCTTTTGAGAATGATTAGTAAGGAGTTTTGTTAATCTTGTAGTGCTCTATCCATCCATGTCTTTGTTTGTAATTATGGAGCACCCTAGCTTGAGTCAATCGAGCTCTACTTTTGCTTCGTTGCGAATCTGGGCAGATCGTCAACTTGTTTGCGATTTTGCCAATGTTATTGTAGTTGATCCGTGCATGCTATGCTATTGTTCTTGCCATGTCTAGCTTGTATTTTGTGCCCTCTTTATGGATGTATGCTTGTCTTGCCGTGACTTGCACCGTGCTGAGTGCATCAAGCTCGTAAACATGCCTTCGTGAGTTATGTTTCAGCAAGTCCCAGTTTTCACTAAGTCTGAAAACTGATTATGTTTTTGCTATGTTCACATGCTTGCAATTGTATTTTGTGCTCCCTTTTGGCTCAAGGTCACTAAGGGACTTTTGTTAAGATTGTTGAGTAGCTCCATGCCATGTCTTTCTTTGTGATGTTCAGGTCCTATAACAAGTTGTTTTGTTGCTCCGAAGAGGGCTATATGATCTGAAATACCAGACAAGTGTTAATTTCACGAAGTCTGAGATCTGTTTTACCATTTGCGTTTTTGCCATGCTTGTTTGAACCTGTTAATGGATGATTTGGCCGTAGCTCAGTGCTAGACTTTTGTTAAGAATCTTGAATGCTTCCCTGCCATGTATTTTGTTGCCATGTTTGGTGGCTGTAGCATGTCCATCTCATTGCATTTAGATGCCTACTTGCTGTAAATCGCAGACCGGTGTCATTTTTGAATCGCTTGCCATTTCCAAACCGTAACTCCGATTCCGGCGTTCTTTATATCGTTTTCAAGCGATTTCATCTCATCTTTCCAGTGGCACCCTTGGAATTCCAAGTTGAGGCCAGGTTCATGCATTTCCTGTCATATCTTGCATTTTGCATCCCGCATCGCATCCCGCATAGCATATCATCTTTGCATTGTGTTGATTGAGTTTGCACGTGGTTGATTGTATCCTTGTTGCTTGTTTGTCTTGTTTGGGTAGAGCCGGGAGACGAGTTCGCTAACGAGGAGCCTGTTGAGTTTGCTTGTGAGGATCCAGTCAACTCTGACAACTGTGCAGGTAAGATGATCATACCCTCGAAATCACTACTATCTTTGCTATGCTAATTTGCTCGCTCTTTTGCTATGCCATTGCTACGATGCCTACCACTTGCTTGCAAGCCTCCCAAATTGCCATGCCAAACCTCTAACCCACCATGTCCTAGCAAACCGTTGATTGGCTATGTTACCGCTTTGCTCAGCCCCTCTTATAGCGTTGCTAGTTGCAGGTGAAGATTGGAGGCCGTTCCTTGTTGGAACATTTATTTACTTGTTGGTATATCATTATATTGCTATGTTATCTTAATGCATCTATATACTTGGTAAAGGGTGGAAGGCTCGGCCTCTCGCCTAGTGTTTTGTTCCACTCTTGCTGCCCTAGTTTCCGTCATATCGGTGTTATGTTCCCGGATTTTGCGTTCCTTACGCAGTTGGGTTATAATGGGAACCCCTTGATATTTCGCCTTGATTAAAGCTTTTCAAGCAATGCCCAACCTTGGTTTTACCATTTTTCACCTAGCCCTTTTCTTTCCCTTGGGTTCTACAGACTCAAGGGTCATCTTATTT
>NC_041386.1:377984343-378029428 GCF_002162155.2 Triticum dicoccoides
ACCTGTCAGCTACCGGTGGCCACCAGGGGCAACTCTGGGCTGGCCTACCCGTACCTAGGACAACCTGAGTGTGCCCTGAGAAAGAGATATGTGCAGCTCCTATCAGGATTTGTCGGCACATTCAGGCGGTGTTGCTGGTCTTGTTTTAACCTGTCGAAGTGTCTTGAGTTACCGAGATACCGAGTCTGATCGGAACATCTTGGGAGGAGGTCTATTCCTTTGTTGACCGTGAGAGCTTGTCATGCGCTAAGTTGGGACTCCCCTACAGGGATTGAACTTTCGAAAGCCATGCCTGCGGTTATGGGCAGATGGGAATTTGTTAATGTCCGGTTGTAGATAACTTGAACCTTAATTAATTAAAATGTATCAACCGAGTGTGTTACCGTGATGGCCTCTTCTCGGCGGAGTCCGGGAAGTGGACACGATGTTGGAGTAATGTTTGCGCTGGTTGCTCTCTAGTTTCTCGCTCGTGCTTTGCCTCCTCTTCTCGCTCTCCTTTGCGAATAAGTTAGCCACCACACTTGCTAGTCACTTGCTGCAACTCCATATATTTACCTTCCCTTACCTATAAGCTTAAATAGTCTTGATCGCGAGGGTGCGAGATTGGTGAGTCCCTGTGGCTCACAGATTACTATTACACCAGATGCAGGGCCTGATGATTCCGCTCCAGGAGACGCGTGTGAGCTCAAGTGGGAGTTCGACGAAGACTCTCAACGATACTACGTTTCCTTTCCCGATGATCAGTAGTGGTGCCCAGTTGGGGGTGATTGGGACCGTGTCGCATGTTGGGTTCTCTTTTACTTTGGCGCCATAGTCGGGCCATGAGTGCTTGGATGATGTAATGTTATTTATGTACTTGATTGACGTGGTGAGTGTAAGCCAACTATGTTAACTCCCCTTCTATTATTACATTACATGGGATGTTTGTGAAGATTGCCTAACTTGCGACATATGCCTTCAATGCGATTATGTCTCTAAGTCGTGCCTCGACACGTGGGAGCTACAGTCGCATCGAGGGTGTGACAGCTTACTGTATTATAAACTTTGTCTCTTCATCCTTAGCCCTCAATATAATGTGAAGAAATAGACAATACATTAGCGATGGTACATGGTCATATGTTTGGAACCTGGTTTTATTATGTACTTTGCAATAAAATACAACTAATATTTTACATGGGTTCACAAGAATAAGTTCTATATATAGACCAAAGCTATTTTGTTTGGTTTTGCTGCCTCCTTAATATCTTCTGTTCTGGTACTACTAATGTGAAACCTCAACTTTTCAGCGAGCTATGGAAAAAATGGTGGAACCGCCACCTTCTGAAGGTGGCGAGGCAACTATAACCGCAATGTCAGCTCTTGCTGCAGTGGGTCAGTACCTGTCCACTAACAGTGCCAAAAGCAAGTTCTTGCGTAATACTGAGTTGGTTGTTAAGGCAATATCGTCCAAACTGCCTCATGATCAAGATATGCAAGCTCAAAGCAATGTTGTATCTGCGCTCCAGACACAAGTCCATTCCCTAACAGAGACCCTTTGTGAAACAAGGAGAAACATTGCTCAATGTCGTCAAGATATGCATGGTTTTGAAACCAGACTATCAGACATTTTCCATGTTGTTCAGGAGCCTAGGGGAAATGAAGGCGAGGGTTATGGTGCTCCATCGGACAATACATCATGAAAACGTAACGGTTAGGTCAAATGAACTGAGCTTCTGAACTTCTGGTGGTGCATTTTTCTGCTAGACTGTTAAGTTTTATGCCAACCTTCCTTTTGTTATATAGTTGTAATTTGTTTTGGTGGGATACAAAATGTATTCTTAATGTGCAGCCACCGCCTGAAGAAAACAGCAAGCCATTTTTGTGTAGTGTAGGGTGTTCCCTATATTTGCACTGGTGGTGATCTTTGATGCCGAGTGGATGTAATCTGTGCAATCGCCTTAATAGCCTAGCATTAGTTTTCGCCTTATTTATTTCCTAGTCTTCTTTTTCCCTGGTTTGCTAGTGGCCGCAACTACCATGGGCCATATACGGGCCGTAGGATCCATGGGTCACCTACGGGCCGTCGATAAATGGGCCTATAATCGGTGGGCCTCGGGCCGTCGGATAAATGTGTCTACATGGGCCATAATCGGGCGTAATTGGTATCGGCCCAGCACGGTAACAGGCCGTTAACAGGCTGTAGGACAGCAAAGGCTTAATTCTGTCACAGGCATAACGGGTCGTTAATGGGCCAGAATATAGGATGGGCTGGAAACGGGGCAACGGGTTAACAGGCCAGAAACGGGCCGACTCTTGCCATGGGCCGATTTTGGCCCATTAGGGTAACAGGCCAGTAATGGGCCGGAAGTAATCAAGGGCCTAAAAGGAGCCCAAGAACGTATGGGCCGTCAATAGGCCGAAAGCTAACACGGGATGGAAACGGCCCATGTAAATCACGGGCCGTTAACGGGTATAAAGAAAATTACTGTTCATTATGGGCTAGACTCACCGTGGGCCTGTAATGGACCGAAAGATACGAAGGCCTCATATGGGCCGAAAGAAGTCGTGGGCCATACATGGGCCGAAAGTGAAATGGGCTGGTATTATATTCGACGGCCCACATGACGTTGTTGGGCCGATTTCCTTTAGGGCCTGATGGGTCGTGAGTTAGCGGGCCGTAAAATGGGCTATTTGTGAAGGGACCGTTAACAGGCCTTTCATGGGCCAGCCCGTTAACTTTTGACCAAGTCAAACGGGCCGGCTTTGTAAGCTAAATGGGCCACTGTTGGGCCGTGCCACGTGTCGACATATCATAGGCGCCTATCTGACCCATTGACGAGCTGACACATGTTTCGTCCGGCGAATAAGAATTTTACACGTAGAAATTTCCCATTGGTCGGGGCTGTTAACGGGTTATCGGATCCAAAACCCGACCGATAGCTTAACGGGGTTCCGTTATGGTGGATGCCATGTGTCGGTCACCATTGATGAAAGAACTTCTGTGACGCACGATTTATCGTCATGGAAGTGGACACTTCCGTGATGATAATTTTGGTAATGTCATGGAACACTTCTACGACAGCACATGTATGACTATCTTGATTCTGTCATAAATTTGTCATGGATGTACATGCATGACAAAAAAAGCGACCTACTGTGACAAAAACGTATCATCACGGAAGTGTATTTTTTTGTAGTGAACACTCCTGTTGTTTGATGTTGACACGAGAAAAATTTGAAAGAAACAAGAGGCAATGGATATCGTTTCGTCCCCACAGGTGGGATGTTTCATACCGAAAAACATCATGCTTGTTGTGAGAAGCTCCGGTTTGTTAGAAGCATATACCCAAACCTGCCACAAATGTGATAAATTTTTTACCACGGCATGTTGATGCCGCTCCATGATAGCATGCAGTTTCATGAATTTTAGATGGGTTTTGAATTTACTAGAATTTAAAACCAGGCATCTCAATGTTTTGCCGGCAATCAACGGTGCCGTAGTGTTAGAAATTCACTCCCATTTCTTGCATGGGACCTAAGCATGCACCCAAGGACACATATTTGATTTTTCAACCAATTTATATGCATTGTAGAATGTGCATGTAGTTCAAGTTTGAATTATGCACATAAGTGCATTGAAAACTCAGTTAATGCATAAATTTGTCCAAACGAACCTCGAAAAATCACAAAAATTCACACAATACTCTTATTGTTCTATGTTGACACGATAAAAAATTGAAAGCAATGAGAGGCAATGGATATCGTTTCGTCCCCAAAGGTGGGACATTCCCTACCAAAAACCATCATGCCTGTTGTGAGAAGCTCCGGTTTGTGAGAAGCATATACACTGGTACGCGTCGGTCCTAAACAACCGATTTTTAACCCCTTTCCGCGATGGTATTCGGAACCGTCGCCAAGTAAGTGTGGGCGATAGGGGGTTCCTTCCCACATGACCCAGAAAACGTTGGGGATACGCCCTCCTGGCACACAGGCTCGGCAAAATACAAAAATACGTATAATAGTTCTAAAAAATTTACAATTATACAGGAAAAATCATTTCCGGTCGTAAGTACATCCCACACAGTCAGTCACCACCAAACGTTTCCGTTCGTATATACATCCCACACAGTCACTACAAGGAAAATGTTTGCGCAAGGTGGCCTAACGCAAACAGTTTTGAAGATTATGTCGTGTGTGATTGTTCATTGATCCAACATGGTTTATTCCTAGAAACTGTGTGCGTTGCCTTAGGTCATCGCCCACGGTATTTTTTCAACAACCGTTTGCAATAGCAAAACCCAATTGGCAAGCTAATTGGCCAATTAGCGGGCTAATTTCCCTATTATTAATAATCCATTTACTAATCTGATTGACCTTCATATTAAGCACATAAAATATCCCATTTCCATATCAAGGAAGCAGAATTTCATAATTGAAATACATCATAGTACAACATGATATAGCTTCAATACTCAGCTACCCCATTACACAACTACACTAGCAGCAAGTTTCACATGCAACATCTAGAACCTTTCGAAATTAGCATCATAGACGGTACATAGCAAGATACATCTCATCTGGAAAATTCCTGAAGCAGAAGGCGAATATTGAGCCTTCATTCATGTTGAAGGTCTTTGCAACTTTAGGCCAGTGCCTGTGGATGATTGACCGTCCATCCTTCGACCTCTTCAAGAACACTTCAGTACTGAACCGTGGGTGTTGTATCAAAATTTTCCTCGCCTCCTGACCACAGAGGTGGTTTGAGAGGTAATCATCAGTGAAGCCTGTAAACAAGGATGTGCATAATTATCTTCTCTATATTGGAAATGGGGCAAAGGAATACAAAAAGGCAAGGTATAATAGTTAGTACCATCTTGTAAACCTTAGTCCTTCCCATTGTTTCCCTGCAACACATATAAGGTAGTTAGTCATCAGGTTAAGTAAGGGTTCGCTTGCTATCAGTAAAATATGTTGATGATAAATTAGCACATTGCAGATTCATCAGATTAATTCAAGCCACATGGAAAACCCATTTATCCAAACCAAGCATGATTAAGAACTAGGAAATATAGCACTTGTATATGTTTCTCATGTATTAAGTGCAGCCAAATTCGATTTATTCATCACATGGTATACAATAACAGAATGCAGCCACAACAATTGAACATCGCATTGCAGAATTGAACCAAGCAGTTGACTAAACACCACAACAAATGAACCAAATGTTAACTAAGCACCACATTGCACAATATAGCATACTCCTAATAGAAGATCAGACAGTTAACCAAACCAAGCACGCTTAACAACTTGGAAATATAGCAATTGTATTTGTTTCTCATGTATTTAGTACATCCAAATTCGATTTATTCGTCACATGGTATACAATACCAGAATGCAGCCACAACAATTGAACATCGCATTGCATAATTGAACCAAGCAGTTAACTAAACACCACAACAAGTGAACCAAGCCACAACAAATGAACCAAGCAGTTAAGTAAACACCAATTGAACAATATAACATACTCCTAATAGAAGATCAGACAGTTAACCAAACCAAGCATGCTTAACAACTTGGAAATATTGCACCTTGAAGAATTGAACATCACATTTGCAGAATTGAACCAAGCAGTTAATTGAACACCACATGGTAAAACTAGATAGCACAATTCACTAGAATTTGTTAAGGAAAGGCAATAGCTAGCAAATTGAACATGGGTCCTTATAGTGAGCTAATAAGACCAGCTACTCCTCATTGTCGGAGATATCGATGACGATTGGCTCCTTGGACATGGAAGAGGGCGAGGCCTCCGCATCGTGGGTGCCCTCGTTGTAGTGCTGAGTTGCCTGAGCCGCTCCGGGCACCAACCTGGTGGCTCTCGAGATGAGGTAATCATGTGCACGCTGAGAAAACACCTCGTAGTCTTCATCGAAGGCACCGACGATGGCCTCGAGAAAACGCCACGAACTATCATTTAAAGCAGCCAACCGCGTCGCGGCGTCGGTGCACGAGGCGTCAACTGTGGCCTCGACGGCGAGGTGCTCCTCCAAGATCTGGGGGTCGGCACGAATGGCAACCATCGTGACCTCATCCGCGCATGCGGCCGCGATTTCTTCTCCGCTGCCAAATGCTCCTTGAGGTCCTGGCTATACTGCGTGCACCATGGCTTAGGCCATCGCTTATTTGGTGGAGGGGTCGGTGATTTGGGTGGAAGGTGTCGTGCTCACGCCGGCGGTCGGGGCATGTGGGATGTGGAAGGAGGAGGAGGATGGGGGTCGGGTGTGGATTACCTGCCTGGATAGGCGAGGCCGAGCAGCGTGAAGGAGGGTCGTCGGCGAGGAGGTGGCAACGCTGCAAGCACGGAGTGAAGGTTTCAACTTGGAAAGGAAGGCGGAAAGGGGGGAATGTGGCTTTTGGTAAGGGGGAGGTAGATATTTCCATGGAAGTCGAAAATTTGGAATCGCTTAAGACAAAAAACTGGCGCGCAAAGTGTCATCAGACACGGTCCCTTATTCAGACATGGTCCAAAGATATTTTGTGGTGCATCTCACACGGTTGGTTATAATAAACTGTGTGGGATCTACTTGATTTTTGGTCTTGATTTGAATTACATAATGCGGTCACAGCGGCCATGGACGGTGTTTGAATTGCTAGACCTTTTATCTACAGTGATCATAAAAGAATTGGAATTATTCAGGGTTCGTTTGGACATTTTTATGCATTAAGTGACCTTTCAATGCATTTATGTGCATAATTCAAATTCGAAATACATGCGCATGCTCCAGTGCATATAAGTTGGTTGAAAAAACAAATCTTTGTCCCTGTGTGCATGCTTAGGTCCCGTGCAAGAAATGGTAATGAATTTCAAACACCATGGCATCGTTGATTGCCGGCAAAACATTGAGATGCCTGGTTTTTAAATTCTAGTAAATGCAAAACTCGTCTGAAATTCATGAAACTTGGCATGCTATCATGGAGTGGCATCAACATGCCGTGGTACAAATTTTGTCCCATTTGGGGCAGGTTTGGGTATATGCTTCTCACAAATTGGAGCTTCTCACAACAAGCATGATGGTTTTCGGTAGGGAACGTCCCACCTTTGGGGACGAAACGATATCCATTGCCTCTTATTGCTTTCAAGTTTTTTTCTCATGTCAACATAGAACAACAGGAGTGTTGTGTGAATTTTTGTGATTTTTCGGGGTTCGTTTTGACATTTTTATGCATTAAGTGAGTTTTCAATGCATTTAAGTGCATAATTCAAATTTGAACTACATGCGCATGCTCTAGTGCATATAAATTGGTTGAAAATCAAATCTTTGTCCTTGGGTGCATGCTTAGGTCCCATGGAAAAAATGGGAGTGAATTTCAAACACCATGGCACCGTTGATTGCCTGCAAAACATTGAGATGCCGGCAAAACATTGGTCCAAACGAAACTTGCATACGTACTTGAATTATGCACATAAATGCATTGAAATCTCAGTTAATGCATAAAAATTCCAAACGAACCCCGAAAAAACACAAAAATTCAGACAACACTCCTGTTGTTCTATGTTAAAACGAGAAAAAAAATTGAAAGCAATAAGAGGCAATGGATATCGTTTCGTCCCCAAAGGTGGCACGTTCCCAACCAAAAACCATCATGCTTGTTGTGAGAAGCTCCGATTTGTGAGAAGTATATTCCCAAACCTGCCCCAAATGGGACAAAAATTTTACCACGGCATGTTGATGTCGCTCCATGATAGCATGCCCAGTTTCATGAATTTCAGACGAGTTTTGGATTTACTAGAATTTAAAAACCAGACATCTCAATGTTTTGCTGGCAATCAATGGTGCCCTGGTGTTTGAAACTCATTCCCATTTCTTGCATGGGACATAAGCATGCACCCCAGGACAAATATTTGATTTTTCATCCAATTTATATGCACTCGAGCATGTGCATGTAGTTTAATTTTGAATTGTGCACCTAAAATGGCTAGAAAACCAATTTAATCTATAAAATGTTCAAGGAAACCCTGAATAATTCCAATTATTTTACGACACACATATAGTTGCATGGTCACTCCAGATAAAAGGTCTAGCAATTCAAACACCATCCATTGTCGCTGTGACCCCATTATGTAATTCAAATCAAGATGAAAAATCAAGTAGATCGCACACAGTTTATTATCAGCAACCATGTGAGATGCAGCACAAAATATCCTAGAGCACCGTTGGTCTATAGTACGCCTATGGCTTACGAGAGAAGGTGCGGTAGCTACATTCCACAGCCGGCGTCTCAAGCACACTAGCTCGCTCCCCAAATATCATTTCACTGTTCAATCGTCGCCGATGAAAGATGGGCACGTGGACCCGCGTCTTGAGGGAAACTTCGGTGGCCCACTCCGGCGAGAGCGCGGCCACAGCCGCCATACGCGTGCTAACAAGGTGCATAAGCGCGGCCAAACGGCCGCTGTTGCTTCTTAGGTGGCGACAGCAACATCTGCCTTGGGGATAGCAACCGGCGAGAGTGGCACAACATTTGTCCATTCCTTAGCGGCGGCCTTAGCCCTGATGGAGGCCGCCCACACCCAGCTCCTGGCGGTCACCGCACAAATCGGACGAAGCTTCTCCGACAATGGTTGGCAACCCACGTCCGAGGAGCTGGCAATCACCGAGAGCGTTCGAGCAGCCGTCCGTTCCTCCGCCTCATACCTTGTGACGATGGAGCTCGTCCAAGCCTAGATTGTGTCCGCCCACGCCCAGCTCATGGCGGCCTTTTCCAAAGAGATGGCGGGGACGGATGGCGAGATGCTTGCCGAGTATGGTGTGATGGATGCCATGGAGCTCCTTCCCAAGGAGACCGTCGGGCGTGAGCTGGACATGGCGGCAGCGGCGGAGATCGATGAGCACCAACCATAGTAGTACTCTTTGTTTTGTTTAATTAAGAGCGCCGGTCTTTAATTTGTTAGAGTAATGTTTAGGTCAGCTAGCTCTGTTTAATTGCTGAACTTGCACAATTAAGAAGTGTGGGTGTGCTGTAGTCTCCTTTGTGTACCCAAATTATGCAATGACGTGGATGGCCACTATAACCATGGAAATTCAAACCAAAACTTTTGACGTTCAAACTCATCACACACGGGTGAAGCTATTTGAATCGTTTGTGATGTCCACATATCGTACACAGTTCTAAATAAGGGACCGTGTCTGATGACACTTTGCACGCCAGGTTTTTGGCTGGAGCGATTCCAAATTTTTGGCTTTCGCGGAAATATCTACCTCTCCGCCCCCTTACCAAAAGCCACATTTCTTCTCTTTCCGCCTTCCTTTTCAAGTTGAAACCTTCACTCCTTGCTTGCAGCGCCACCTCCTCATCGGCGACCCTCTTTCACGCTGCTCGACCTTGTCTATTCAGGCAGGTAATCCACACTCGACCCCCATCCTCCTCCTCCTTCCACATACCACATGCCTCGGCCGCTGGCGCGAGCGCGACACCTTCCTCCCAAATAACCGACCCCTCCACCAAATAAGCGCCGCCCTAAGCCATGGTGCACGTAGTATAGCCAGGATCTCAAGGAGCATTTGGCAGCGGAGAAGCAAATCGTGGCCGCCCGCGTGAATGAGGTCGCGATGGCTGCCATTCATGCTGACCCCCAGATCTTAGAGGAGCACCTTGCCATTTGCTAGCTACGCCGA
This sequence comes from Triticum dicoccoides, assembly GCF_002162155.2. NCBI lineage: Eukaryota > Viridiplantae > Streptophyta > Magnoliopsida > Poales > Poaceae > Triticum > Triticum dicoccoides. The sequence continues at coordinate 377,994,000 of NC_041386.1, forward strand.
TTAAGCATGCTCGGTTTACCCGTTGCGTGTGCTGCTCCTGCCTTTCCTTCACAAATTCTAGTGAATTGTGCTATCTAATTTTACCATGCAATTTGTTGCTCTAGTGTATATGTTCTATATGTCGTGCAGTGTGGTGCTCACTTATTAACTATTTTGTTAATTAGTTGTCGTCTTCAGTTTACTTTGTGGTTCAATTCTGCAAATGTGATGTTCAATTCTTCATGCTTCAATTTTGTATTGTCTTCCATGTGTGAAATAAATCAAATTTATCTTTAAAAAATACATGAGAAATGAATACAATTGCTATATTTACAAGTTGTCAAGCCTGCTTGGTTTGGTTATACATTGTGCAATGTGGTGCTTAGTTAATGTTTGGTTCATTTGTGTTGTGGTGTTTAGTTAACTGTTTGGTTCAATTCTGCAATGCGATGTTCAATAGTTGTGGGTGCATTCTGTTATTGTATACCATGTGAGGAATAAATTGAATTTGGCTGCAGTGAATACATGAGAAACTAATACCATTGCTACCATTGGCTATAGTTAACTGTTTGATTAATTGTCTGATCTTCTATTAGGAGTATGTTATATTGTGCAATGTGGTGCTCAGTTAATCTTTGGTTCATTTGTTGTGGTGTTTAGTTAACTGCTTGGTTCAATTCTGCAATGCGATGTCCAATTGTCGTGGGTAGAATTTTGTATTATTGTGCATGTGAGGAATAAATCAAATTTGGCTGCACTTAATACATGAGAAACATATAAAAGTGCTATATTTCCTAGTTCTTAATCATGCTTGGTTTGGGTAAATGGGTTTTCTGTGTGGCTTAAATTAATCTGATGAATCTGCAATGTGCTTATTTTTCATCAACTTATTTTACTGATAGCATGCGAACCCTTACTTAACCTGATGATTAACTACCTTATATGTGTTGCAGGGAAACAATGGGATGCACCGAGGTTTAAAATCGAGGTTAGCACGTGCATGGTCCGTTCTCTAATAGCACATTATTGTGCAATTGCATGAACCATTCTAATATTTTGGTTTTTAACATTTTGGTCTTGCACATGTAGGTCCTGCTGTCAGAGGTTTTGACCCACTGTTCGACACTTTTTGCATATGGGGAAATAAGTTGGCCATGAATATCAATCAAATCAAGAAACTCAGAAAGATTGTTAGGATAAAGAAATTACGACAAAAAACAACAAGGTGTTTGTCTGCACAATGAAGAAGACATCAGTTCACTACAAGATGGTACTAACTATTATACCTTGCCTTTTTTATTCCATTGCCCCATTTCCAATATAGTGAAGATATTTATGCACATCCTTGTCTTCACGCCTTTCCAAAGCAGTTCACTGATGATTACCTCTCAAACCACCTCTATGGTTAGGAGGCAAGGAAGGTTTTCATACAACACCCACGGTTCAATATTAAAGTGTTCCTGAAGAGGACGAAGGACGGAAGGTCAATCATCCATAGGCACTGGCCTAAAGTTGCAAAGACCTTCAACATGAATGAAGGCTCAATATTCGCCTTCCGCTTCAGCAGTTTTCCAGATGAGATGCATCTGTCTATATACCGTCTATGATGCTAATTTAGACAGGTTCTACATGTTGCATGTGGAACTTGCTGCTGGTGTAGTTGTGTAATGGGGTAGCTGAGTGCTGAAGATATATCATGTTGTACTTTGATGTATTTCAATTATGAAATTCTACTCCCTTAATATGGAAATGAAATATATTGTGTTCTTAATACGAAATGTCAATTAGATTAATAAATGGATTATGAATAATCGGATAATTAGCCTGCTAATGGCGAATTAGCCTGCTAATTGGGTCTTTCTATTCCAAATGGTTGTTGAAAAAATACCGTGGGCGATGACCTCAGGCAACGCACACAATTTCTAGGAATAAACCGTGTTGGATCAATGAACAATCACACACGACTTTCTCTTGAAAAATGTTTGCATTAGGCCACCTTGCACAAACGTTTACCACCTAAAACCTGTGTGTGATGGAAAACCTTTGCCACACAGTGTCTTCTAAGGACCGTGTGTGATACATTCAATAACGCAAACGATTTAAGAGGAAAAATTGTGTGTGATGTACCTGTGAACGGAAACGTTTTCCTTGAAGCGATTGTGTGGGATGTACATACGAACAGAAACATTTAGCGGGGACTGACTGTGTGGGATGTACTTGCGACCAGAAACAATTTCGCCATATAATTGTATTTTTTAGCTCTATTATACGTATTTCTGTATTTGAGCGCTCGCCGGTCGCACACAACCTCATTTTGCCGAGCGTGTGTGCCAGGAGGGCATATCCCTGACGGTTTCTGGGTCGTGTGGGAAGGACCCCCCTATCGACCACACTCACTTGGCAATGGTTCCAAATGCCGTCGCAGAAAGGGGTTAAAAACCGTTTGTTTAGGACCGACGCACACCAGTGACAAGCTTCGGTAAGCTCTTCGAAACAAGAATGCTGCAAAACAGCTCGGAGAAACTAAAGGAATTCCCTTGTGTTGGTAAATTAAGGGTTGCACATTTATGTACATCAGATGCAATGCCTCAAAAAGAAAATGAGCACACCATCCAAGCCTAATGTGATTTTGCTGAGATAGTTGCTGTGACGCCCAATATGCGATCCTATCCGAGAGGAACTCGAAGGTCCCACCAAGGAGAGAGCCGCATATTGAAAATCTTTTGCAAGGTGGATGTCATTACATCTTACCATTTCATAATATCCGGGGATACATACAAAGGGCATACAAATGCCACAAGAATACATCAATCATCATACATGAGAACAAGATCCGACTACGGATGACACACAAACAGAAACTCAAACAACATCCACCCTGCTAGCCCAGGCTACCGACCAGGAACCTATCCCCTGAACGAAGAAGAAGTAGAAGAAGGAGAACTCCAAAACAAGTAAACATCCCTCTCACGTCATGATCATCACACTACCTGTACCTGCAACTGTTGTTTTAGTAATATGTGAGCCACGAGGACTCAGCAATCCCATTACCATGGGTATCAAGATTATCAAAGCTTAATGGGTATGGAAAGGATAAGTGGTGAGGTTGCAGCAAGCAACTAAGCATTGTATGGTGGCTAACTTACGAATACAAGAATAAGATGAGGAACTACACAAACAGTCGCAATCTAGTAATGATCAAGAAGTGATCCTGAACTACTTACGTTCAAACATAACCCCACCGTGTTCTCTTCTCGACTCACTCAAAAAGAGACGATCACGGTTACGCACACGATTGGTGTATTTTATTTTTGGTCTGATGTCAAGTTCTGTACAACCGGATATAAAAAATTCCCATCTGTCACATAACCACGAGCACGGCTCTTGGAAGTTTAAACCCTGCAGGGGTGTCCCAACTTAGCCCATGACAAGCTCATGATCCGCGGAGACAATCCTCCATCTTGGGATCCTCCGATCAGACTCGGAATCCCGATGCACAAGACATTTCAACAATGGTAAAACAAAACCAGCAACACCTCCCGATGTGCCGACACCCTGATAGTAGCCGCGCGTATCTCATCTTAGGCCACGGTCGCATGGGTCAAGCTACGAGTAAAACCTGTCCTCGAGTTTCCTCGTGGTGGCCCCGCAGGTTGCCCAGTTTGGACGAACACTCATGAGGAGCACTGGCCCGGGATTGTTAATTAAGTCCTCGGGTGCTAGCCGGTCCCTGTGCAAGTTTTAGTTGTTATTAGGCAAATGGTAAAACCAAAGTTGGGCCTTGCTGGAAGAGTTTTATTCAAAGTGAACTGTCAAGAGGGGCCCATAAACCCTCATCGTGTTATTGCCGCAAAATCAAGGAACATAGCACCAGTATGACGAAAACTAAGGCGGCACGAGTGGAACAAAACACCAGGCAAAAAGCCGAGCCTTCCACCCTTTACCAAGTATATAGATGCATTAATTAAATACTAGGAAAATGCCCGTGTGTTGCGACGGGAGAAATAATAGTCGTATGATCAAGTATTTGCGGGGTGAGGGGATGTTGAGGGCTCCACCCTTAGGCGATGAGTATCCCATATGTTGCAATGAGTACAAAGTAAATAAATACATTCCTATAATACATATAAAAAAATAACACTCAAAAAACTTTTGCAAGTGAAAAACAATATTGAACAAAAAAACCTAAGATGGAAAAGTGCCAAGACCAAGTATTGTCTGTGATGTGTAGCAAATCAAATGATCATGGAACTATGGATCAAGTCTTCGAGAAGTACTGGTACAACCTTAGGTTACTCAAATATTTATTTCATATTTTTTAGGGTTGTACAATTAATCAGTGTTGTGTTCAGTACGAGAGCTAGAGAGACAGGGCCAGGAGCACATGCATGCTGGATGGATGGTGTTACATGCTGGGGACAACATACACAACAGAAAAAACAAAAAAAATTCTAGGGACAACAAACACAACAAAATGGAGGCCCTATCCTTAAAAAAAACCTGCACAGCGGGAGTGCAAATAGGCCAGGGGTTACGTTGCATGCCAGCACGTGAATGTTCCTCACACTGGTACGTTGCTGCCATGGCGTCTCCCAGCCGCACCCGCTTCCCGCTCCAGCCGCAACTCGCCACCATGTTTCACTTCTCCCGCTAGTTCATCTCTGCCTCCGGCTGGCCTCTGCGGCTCGGTTCATCAACTTCGGCGACACGACGACATTGAGGCGAGGATTAACAACAATGACGTTATTGCACGCCATCTGCCCCTTCTTGGGGTTATTGCCTCTAAATAATCATACCGACAGAGTACAGGTAGATAAATAACATTGAGGCGATGATGGTACTTATAGAGTACTAATTGGAGTTCTTTTTTGAATAGAAAAGGGAGAAGGACACGAAGCCATCAAAGAAAAGAGAGAAGCGGACAGAGTACTAATTGATTGCAAAATCAGTGGATCTTGTTAATTGGAGTTTTCCTAATAAAAAGGAGAAGGAGATGGACTACTAATTGAATTGCAAAACCAGCAGAACATAAACCGGAAGCGCTCGTTTGGTGGGTCAGGCGGGCGATGCGGATGTGCGAATTCATAGGTACTCCGTATATAGAAAAGAAGTTATATATAGAAAAATCTTTCTTTTAAATCTCAACCGTCAAGGTACGTGGTTAACATAAAATTAATGGATATAAAAGGCTGACGTATAGAGAACTATGAAAGCCTCCATCCTTTAATATTAGGTAAAGATAAGAGATATTGTGATATCCCATGATATCCATGATATCCATGTCCCAACATGGAACAACATGCAACTGCACCTGCAACTAGCAATGCTATAAGAGGGACTGAGCAAAGCGGTAATATAGCCAAACAATGGTTTGCTAGGATGGTAGAAAAGGTTAGAGGCTATCATGGCAATTTGGGAGGCTTGATAAACAAGTGGTAGGTAGCGCGATGATTGATCTCTGACTATAGCAGCAGAAAAGCTCCTGTCTGCTAGGACTACGTGGGTATTTCCCCAAATAGGAATGGATGACGCAGCACAGCGATGGTAGGTATTTCCCTCGGTGAAGAAAGCAAGGTTATCGAACCGGTAGGAGAACCAAGCAACACAACATAAAAAGCACCTGCACACAGATAACAACACCTCGCAACCCGACGTGTTAAAGGGGTTGTCAATCCCTTTCGGGTAACGATGCCAGAGATTGTAATAGATTGAAATCATCGATCGCGAATAGAATAAAGTGCAGCAAAGTATTTTTGTATTTTTGGTTTTATATATCTGAATAAAAATGCAAAGGAAAAGTAGATCGCAAGCAAATATATGAGAAAGAAGACCCGGGGCCGTAGGTTTCACTAGTGGCTTCTCTCCAGAAAGATAGTAAACGGTGGGCAAAAAAATATTGTTGGGCAATTGATAGAACCTCAAATAATTATGATGATATCCAGGCAATGATCATTACATAGGCATCACGTCCAAGATTAGTAACCGAGTCCTTCCTGAATCTACTACTATTACTCCACACATCGACCGCTATCCTTAGTAGCAACGATACATATATGTCAGTTCCCTTTCTATCACTAGGATCAAGCACCGTAAGATCGAACCCACTATCGGGCACCTCTTCCCATTGTAAGATAAATATATCAAGTTGGCAATAAGAGATCATGCATATAAGAGATCAAAGAAACTCAAATAACTTTCATGGATATAAAAAGATATGACTTATCATAAACTCAAAGTTCATCAGATCCCAACAAACACACCGCAAAAAGAGTTACATCATATGGATATCCAAGAGACCATTGTATTGAGAATCAGCGAGAGAGATAAAGCCATCTAGCTACTAACTACAGACCCGAAGGTCTACAAAGAACTACTCACGCATCATCGGAGAGGCACCAATGGAGGTGGTGAACCCCATCTGAGATGGTGTTTAGATTAGATCTGGTGGTTCTGGACTCTACGGCGGCTGGATGAATATTTTGTCGACTCCCCTAGGTTTCTGGTATTTTTTGGGTATTTATAGAGCAAAGAGGCGGTCCAGGGGGCACCCAAGGTGGGCACAACTGTAGAGACCCGACCTCAGATGGCCAAGTCTTTGTGCTTCAGTGTCATCCCTGGATCGGTAATGCCGACACACATAGTACTCGAAGGATTTATAACAGAGTGGCAATCACACACTTATTACATCGACTGTCTCAAAAGAGAACTTATTACAATAATATGGCTTAAGGCCATCTAATGCGATAACAGCGGAAGGCTTGGAAGATAAAGTGAGTCCATTAACTCCAACGACATAGCTGAGCTGCACGACAATGACCTAACGAACCTTACTCCTCATCTGAAAAGTCTGCAACATAATATGTTGCAGCCCGAAAACGGGTCAGCACATGGAATATGCTGGCAAAATAACACAGTGGAGCATGAACAAAATAATACTATCACTACATGCATATTTGGCTGGTGGAAAGCTCTATGGTTATAGTTCTGCGAAAAGCCAATTTTTCCCTACAACAAAGGAATAGATTTTAATTTAACTATCATGGTAGTTGAACAACATTGAGAGGGTTCCTCCAACTCAATCCCAATTAAAGTGATTAACATCCCAACAATATTAATTAAGAATGATGAGATACATGTGATAACCCAAATACTAGGTACTCAAGAATTGTCCATAACCGGGGACACGGCTAACCATGATTAGATTATACACTCTGCAGAGGTTTGTGCACTTTTCCCCACAAGACTCGATCGCCTCCGTTGGATTTCTCGCACTACAAGGTGTTTGAGAAACGGATGACCAAGACACAGCCTTTCAGAAACATTAACTCTCTACTCCGGACAGACCATACCAAACCTACATCTCACTACCTGCTGATCTGCCTCTTCAAGAGCTTCACGTAACTTACTCAACTATGCTAGAGCCCATAATAGCCTATGGTTGCACACGGAAGTTTCTAGCATGAATCATCTCAGTTCCCTTTGAGCCTGGGTGGCGGTCCATAGGAAGATCACACGGGTACTTCGGGATTTCCAAAAATACAGACAACACTGGCTACTCCAGGTGCCTCAATCCACCCAGATGTTAATTTAAGTTGCCACCTTAAGTTGAACCATTAACTAACAAACTAACATCTGTCATGGATTTCACTCAAACCCGAACCACGTCTATGAGCATAGCATAGCATAGCATAGCAATTTAAGCAACGCGTAGAAGTAACTCCCAAGGGTTTGAATGTAACAGGGTAATAGGTTCTACCTCATCAACTACTTCCCAACCCACATGTTAATGACATCCTAGTCATGCAATGTTTGAGGATTGGAACTAATGCATAAAAATTGGGTGATAAAAGGGTATGATCAAAGTGTTACTTGCCTTGCTGACGGTCTGCGAAACCTAGGGACTCGTAGTAGCACGCTTCGCACTCCTGGTGTTCTATCGCAAACAAACAATAACATACATAAGCAACAAGCAAAGATGCGCAAGCAAAACTCAAATAAAAGAGGTTGACCAGAAAGTTCAACTTAAGAACTCCGGTTAGCAAAAGGAATCAAATCAAACGGAGCAACGAAACTCAAACGGCGAAAGAAAGAAGCTTCGTTTACTAATCTGATCCTAGGTCAAAATTTTACAGTGGTAAAAACTTATTTAAGTTGGTTAAACGGAAAGAGGGTCTCGAGACGAAGATCTAGGCGCTTGAATCGACTGATTCCGACTAACGAGCAAAGAGATAAACAAAAACTAAGATCGGATCAGAAATCGCGATCAGAAAACTCGCGGAATAAATCCGATAAAAGAAAACTGACGAACAGACTAACGAACGAGCGTTCGTTATCTGTAACTAACGGGCGAAAACCGTTCGTTAAAATGAACGTACGAACGAATGTTCGCTAACTAGAAGAACCGAGAAAAACCGGTGATCCGAAAAAAACGAATCTAGTGTTTTCTAAAAAAGACGAACGGTTCTTAAAAAAACCGGTTGCTCGGATCCGGCGGCTACCTCTGGTGAGGGGCTCCGGCGAGGCGAGGTGGCGGGGCGGCGGCTTGCGGGGCGGGGGCGGCAAGCGGCGGCGGCGACGGCTTAGCACGGGCGGCGGTGTTGGCGCGGGGCGGCGGCGGTGGTGGTGGTTTGGGGCGGCGGGGGTGGTGGCTAATTAAAGGGCGGGGCGTGGCGGCTTGCTTGGAGGAGGGGCAAGTGGCGGTGCCAGCGGAGTCCGGCTCGGACTCCTGGTCCGAGCGACGGCGGGGCGGCTCACGCGCGGGGAGGCTGCAGCGGCTGCGGGCCGGCCTGGCTCGGCTGGGCCTTAGGCCAAGTCGGGCGTGGGAACTTTTTATTAAAATAATTCCGCCGACAGAAATAAAATCCTAGAAAAATAATTAAAAATCTAAAATGCCAAAATAAATTTTCATCGTCTAAATATTTAGAACGAGATGAACATTTTCTTGGCCGTAAAATGCAACTTTGAAAACGTGCAATTTTTCTAATGCAAACAAAATTGCAATAAAATCCAAATAAAACAAATATTTGATTTTAATATTTTTCCTCCTATATTTCAATTATCTTGGAGAAGTCATATTATCTCCTCTCATATATTTTAATATGAAATATTTTCGGAGAGAAAAATAATTAAAAGCCAAATCCTCGTTTCAGATTTGATAAAAATCAAATATGAAAACCGGGGAAATCCCCAACTCTCTCTGAGGGTCCTTGAGTTTCTTAGGATTTCGAGGATCGCGAGACAAAATGCAAACAAAATATGATATGCATGGATGACTATGTATAACATTCCAAATTGAAAATTTGGGATGTTACAAACCTACCCCCCTTAAGATGAATCTCTCCCTGGAGATTTGGGTTGGCTAGAAAATAGGTGTGGGTGGTCTTTGCGAAGATCAAAATCTCGTTCCCAGGTGGCTTCGTCCTCGGTATGGTGGCTCCACTGAACTTTGCAAAATTTGATAACCATACTGCGGGTGACTCTGCTGGAAAACTCAAGAATCTTAACTGGCTTCTCATCGTAAGTCAAATCACTGTCCAACTAAATTGCCTCCAAGGGTACTGTATCTCTTAACGGTATATCGGCCATCTCAGCATGACACTTCTTCAGCTGTGAAACGTGAAACACCTCATGAACTCCTGACAATCCCTCGGGTAATTCCAACTTGTAGGCAACTTCTCCAATCCGTTCCAAAACACGATAAGGTCCTACAAATCTTGGAGCTAATTTCCCTTTAACTCCAAAACGTTTCACTCCTCGCAAGGGAGATACTCACAGATATACTCTGTCTCCAATTTCATAGGTTACCTCTTTGCGTTTTGAGCCCGCATAACTCTTCTGCTTGGACTGAGCAATCTTCAGTCTATCACGAATCAATTTAACCTTCTCCTCAGACTCCTTGATCAAGTATAGTCCAAACAACTGTCGGGCTCCTACCTCGTCCCACATCAAAGGTGTTCTGCACCTGCATCCATACAGGGCTTCAAATGGTGCCATCTTCAAACTGGCTTGGTAGCTATTGTTGTACGAGAACTCCGCATAAGGCAAATTGTCATCCCAACTAGATCCATAATCTAGCGCACAGGCTCTCAACATGTCCTCCAAAATTTGGTTCACTCTCTCGGTCTGTCCATCTGTCTGTGGGTGAAAAGCTATACTGAACTCCAACCTAGTTCCCAAAGTCTGGTGTAACTGATGCCAAAACTTTGAAGTAAACTGTGTTCTTCTATCTGATACGATGGTCCTTGGAACTCCATGCAGACATACGATCCTGGACATATAAATCTTGGCCAACTTTGCACTGGTATAAGTGGTTTTCACTAGGATGAAGTGAGCCACTTTGGTCAAGCGATCAACTACTACCCATATGGAATCATATCCTGCTTTAGTCCTGGGCAATCCGATGATAAAGTCCATGCCAAGTTTATCCCACTTCCATTCGGGTATCGGCATAGGCTGTAATAGTCCTGCTGGCTTCTGATGTTCTGCCTTCACTCTCTGACATACATCACATACGGCTACATACTCGGCAATATCCTTCTTAATACCGGTCCACCAGAAACGTTCCTTCAAATCCAGATACATCTTGGTGTTTCCGGGGTGTATTGAGTATGGTGAGTCATGATCCTCTTGAAGTATTAACTTCCTGATCTCCGGGTTATTGGGCACATAAACTCGGTCCTCAAACCATAGGGTATCGTGCTCATCTTCACGAAAACCTTTGGCCTTTCCTTTGCTCATCTTCTTCTTTATCTCGGCAATCTCCTTGTCATCCTTCTGAGCTTCCTAAATCCTGTCCAGCAATGTCGACTGGACCTCCATGGTTGCAACGAATCCTCTAGGAACAATCTCCAATCGAAGTTCCATGATATTGTCTGCTAACTCCTTCGGCAGTCCCTTACTTTCAAGGATATTAGCATAACTCTTCCTGCTCAAGGCATCTGCTACGACATTGGCCTTTCCTGGGTGATAGTGTAGCTTCATATCATAATCCTTGATAAGCTCCAACCATCTCCTTTGTCTAAGGTTTAGTTCCTTCTGGGTGAAGATGTACTTCAAACTCTTATGGTCCGTGTATACATCACATCTGTTTCCAATAAGGTAATGCCTCCAGGTCTTCAATACATGCACTACGGCTGCTAACTCCAAATCATGTGTGGCATAGTTCAACTCATGAGGTTTCAGTTGTCGTGAGGCATACGAAACAACTCTTCCATCCTGCATAAGTACACATCCAAGTCCTAAACGAGAGGCGTCGCAATACACTTGGAATTCCTTATGTATATCCGGCAGTGTTAGCACTGGCGCTGTAGTCAAACGTTTCTTCAACTCCTGGAAACTTGCCTCGCAATCTTCTGTCCATTTAAACTTAGTATCCTTCTTTAACAGTTCAGTCATTGGCTTCGCAATCTTGGAAAAGTTCTGAATGAATCTCCGATAGTAACCCGCGAGTCCAAGGAAACTGCGGATGGCACTAACTGAGGTGGGTGCCAACAATTCAGTGACTGGCTGAATTTTGCTGGGGTCTACTGCTATACCTTCTCCCGATATAACATGTCCAAGGAACCCGATTTCCTTCAACCAAAACTCGCATTTGCTAAACTTAGCGTACAACTGGTGTTCCCTGAGTTTCTCGAGAACTAAGCGCAAATGCTCCTTGTGCTCCTCCTCGTTCTTCGAGTATACCATAATATCATCAATAAACACCACAACAAACTTGTCCAAATACTCCATGAATACCTTGTTCATCATGCTCATGAAATAAGCAGGGGCATTAGTCAGTCCAAATGACATGACCATGTACTCGTATAATCCATACCGCATTGTGAACGCTGTCTTTGGTATATCCTTCTCATGTATCTTCAACTGATGGTATCCCGATCTCAAATCGATCTTCGAAAACACCTTAGCTCCTTGCAACTGATCAAACAAATCGTTGATCATCGGCAGTGGGTACTTGTTCTTAATCGTCACCTCATTCAAGGCTCGATAATCAACAACCATCCTTAGGGATTTATCCTTCTTCTCAACCAAAAGCACTGGTGCTCCCCAAGGTGATGAACTTCTTTGAATGTATCCTTTCTCCAATAACTCCTTGATATGTTTCTTGATTTCCTCCAGATCATTTGCGGGCATCCGATAGGGTCTCTTGGATATTGGTCCTATTCCTGGCAACAGCTCTATCAAAAACTCAATGTCTCTATCCGGTGGCATGCCTGGTAACTCCTCTGGAAAAACATCCGGATAATCCTTCACTATAGGCACTTCCTCCTAAACAACTCCCGTAAGGGCATTCATTTGGCTCCTCCTAGGCACATGCCTAGACACATACTTAATCCTTTTTCCCTCCGGGGTGGTAAGATAAATTTACTTACTAGCACAGTCAATACTTCCTCCAAACTTTGACATCCAGTCCATACCTAATATCACATCCAATCCTTGTGACTCCAAGATAATTAGGTCGGACGGAAAAACATGTGTGCCAATGGTTAAGGGTACCTGGTCGCACCATCGGCTAGCCATGTATTCTGCTCTGGGTGAGCTTACTAACAAAGGGGTCCTAAGGGTTTGGGTTGGTAGTTTAAACTTATCCACCAATCCCCTTGATATGTATGAATGTGATGAACCAGTATCGAAAAGAACAAGAGCGGTAAATGACTTAACCAAAAACTTACCTATTACCATGTCCGGCTGCTCTTCAACCTCCTCCACGTTAACGTGGTTCACTTGTCCTTTATTGAATGGATTGGGCTTCTTCCCAGCGCTCCCATTTCCGTGTCCATTCTTTCTTTCAGGGCACTCCGTGGCGTAGTGTCCAGTCTTCCCACACTTGAAACAAGTAACGTGACTTAGATCTCTTTTGGCGAGTGTGGCTGGATTGGGCCGGTTCTGATTATTGTTGGCTCCATTCCCATTCCCATTCTTAGAACCGTTGTGGTTATGCGATCCTCCTCCAGCGTGGTTGTGACCTCCATGGTTATGAACAAGTCCTCCCGAATTCGGGGTTAGGCGAGGCTTCTGCTGAGCTCCTGAGTTATACTTCCCTTGTCCATACTTTCTCTTGCGGCTCTCAATCTACTGCTGCTTCCCTTCAATCATAAGAGCCTTATCTACCAACTCCTGGTAGTTGTTGAAGGTTTCTACCATCAACTGCATGATCATCTCATCATCCAGCCCGGGCCGGCTTGGCTCGGCTGGGCCTTAGGCCCAGTCTGGCGCGGGAATTTTTTTAGATAATTCCACCGACAGAAATAAAATCCTAGAAAAATAAATAAAAATCTAAAATGCCAAAATAAAATTTCATCGTCTAAATAAAATATTTAGAACAAGATGAACATTTTCTTGGCCCTAAAATGCAAATTTGAAAACGTGCATTTTTTCTAATGCAAACAAAATTGCAATAAAATCCAAATAAAACAAATATTTGATTTTAATATTTTTCCTCCTATATTTCAATTATCTTGGAGAAGTCATATTATCTCCTCTCATATATTTTAATATGAAATATTTTCGGAGAGAAAAATAATTAAAACCAAAATCCTCGTTTCAGATTTGATAAAAATCAAATATGAAAATCGGGGAAATCCCCAACTCTTTCTGAGGGTCCTTGAGTTGCTTAGGATTTCGAGGATCGCAAGACAGAATGCAAATAAAATATTATATGCATCAATGACTATGTATAACATTCCAAATTGAAAATTTGGGATATTACAACAACCCACCAGGGCGCACCTGGGCCTCCTAGCGCACCGTGGTGGGTTGTCCCCTCCTTGGGACTCCCCACAGATGCAACCAGGGCCCAACATGTTCCTTCTGGTCCATAAAAAACCTCCGTAAAGTTTCGTGGCATTTGAACTCCGTCTGATATTGAATTTCTGTGATGTAGAAAACACGGAAAAAACAGGAACTGGCACTTGGCACTATGTCAATAGGCTAGTACCAAAAAATGATATAAAATGACTGTAAAATGATTATAAAACATCCAAGATTGATAATATAACAACATGGAACAATCAAAATTTATAGATACGTTGGAGACGTATATGGATCCCCAAGCTTAACTCTGACTCGTCCTTGAGTAGGTAAGTGATAAAAACAGAATTTTTGATGTGGAGTGCTGTTTAACATGTCATATCGTATTCTTTTTTTTATAGCATGGACATTTGGACTTTTTATGTGTTCAAAGCAATAGTCTAGTTTTGACATAATAATTTAGATACTCAAGCATATCAACAAGCAACCGTGTCTTTCAAAATATCAATGCTAAAATAAGTTATCCCTACAAAATCCTATAGTCTTGTCACGCTCTGTCTTAACACAAAGTATTTATCATGCACAACCCCGATGACAAGCCGAGCAATTGGTTCATACCTTTTAATGTGCTTAAGCTTTTTCAAATCTTATGCAATACATGAGTGCAAGCCATGGATATAGCACTACGGGCGGAATAGAGTATGATGATTGGGGTAAATATAGAGAAGACAAAAAATAAGAAAGTCTCACATCGATGCGGCTAACCAACGGGCTATGGAGATGCCCATCAATCGATATCAATGCGAGGAGTAGGGGTTTCCATGCAACGAATGCACTAAGAGCTATAAGTGTATGAAATCTCAATATGAAAACTAAGTGGGTGTGCATCTAATCCTATAATGAAAAATTCCCACTAGTATATGAAAGTGACAACATAGGAGACTCTCCATATGAAAAACATGGTGCAACTTTGAAGCACAAGTGTGGTAAAGGATACTAACAATGCCCCTTCTCTCTTTGTTTATATTTTTTTCTTTTCTTTTCATTTCTTTCTTTTCTTTCTTTCTTTCTTTCTTTCTTTCTTTCTTTCTTTCTTTCTTTCTTTCTTTTCTTTTTTCTCTCTCATTGTCCGGAGTCTCATCTCGACTTGTGGGGGAATCATAGTCTCCATCATCCTTTCCTCACTGGGGCACTTCTCTAAAAATGAATAATGATGATCATCACACTTCTATTTACTTATAGCTCAAAGGAAATAAAAATTACAAATCGAAACCTATGACAAAGTATGACTCTATATGGATGCCTCTGGCATGTACAAGGATGTCCAATGATCTAGCGTAACATGTATGAAAAATGATGAACGGTGGCTGAACCACAACTACTATGTCAACTATATGATCATGCAAAGCAATATGACAGTGAATGCTCAAGTCATCAAACGGAAGCGGTGGAAGTTGCATGGCAATATATCTCGGAATGGCCATGGAAAAGCCATAATAGTTAGGTATGGTGGCTGTTTTGAGGAAGATATAATAAGGCTTATGTGTGAAGTTTGCACCATGTCTCCATGTGAGAAAGGGAAAAGCACGGTACCGTAGAGGCTACCAAATTGCAAAAAGGTAAGAGTGCGTATAATCCATGGACTCACATTAGTCATAAAGAACTCATATACTTATTGCAAAGGTTTATTATCCTTCGAAGCAAAGTACTACTACACATGCCCCCAGGGGGATAGATTGGTAGAAAAATACCATCGCTCGTCCCCGACCGCCACTCATAAGGAAGACAATAAAAAATAAATCATGCTCCAACATCATAGCATAATGAGAGACTATACGTGCATGCTTCGGGAATCACAAACCTTAACACCAATATTTCTACTAGAGCATAATTACTCATCAACATAACTCACATATCACATCATCATATCTCAAAACTGTTACTAAGAATCAAGTTTATTTTATCCAATGATCTTCATGACATTTTTTATTTTTCTTTATCCTTCTTGGATATCTATCACTTTGGGACTAATTTTCTTATGTTGATTTTCATAAGTTGAAACAAATATAAGTGAAGATCATGAGCATAATAAATTTATTTCTCTCAAAATAATTTAAGTGAAGCAAGAGAGAATTATTGAAATTTTACTAACTCTCAAATAGATCTAAGTGAAGCAAGAGAGCATTTCTTCAAAAATACTAAGCACACCGTGATAAAAAAGATATAAGTGAAGCACTAGAGCAAGTCCTAGCTCATAAAAGATTTAAGTGAAGCATAGAGAGCAATTCTAACAAGTCATGACATAATTTTAGCTCTCTCAAATAGGTGTGTCTAGCGAGGATTGATGAATTAAAACACAAAATAAAACAAGAAAAGACTCATATCATACAAGACGCTTCAAGAAAAACACATATCATGTGATGAATAAAAATATAGTCTCGACTAAAATACCGATAGTTGTTGGAAGAAAGCGGGGATGCCACTCGGGGGCATCCCCAAGCTTAGTTGGTTGCTCATTCTTGGATAATAGCTTGGGATGCCGGGGCATACCCAAACTTAGGCTCTTCCATCTTTCCTTCATCCATCGTAAGATAACCCAAAACTTGAAAACTTCAATCACACAAAACTCAACAAAACCTTCGTGGGATCCGTTAGTATAAGAATAATAAATCACTACTATAAGTGTTGTATCAAACCAATTCATATTTTGTTTTTGTATTATATCTACTATATTCCAAATTTTCTATGGCAAAAACTCATCAAAGAAAACCATAGAGCCATCAAAATAACCACACAACACAGAGCAAACAGAATCTGTCAAAACAGACCATTCTGTAGCAATCTGACTATTTCGAATACTTCTGTAACTCCCAAAACTCTAAAAAGTTAGGACGATCTGAGAAATTTGTATATTGATCTACTGCCAGTGGAATGGGTATTTTATCGCTCTCTGGTAAAAAATGAAAATTAATTTCGTGAGCATAAATGTTTTTGTTTTTTTAGCAAGATCAAACAACTATCACCCAAGAAGATCCTAAAAGCTTTACTTGGCACAAACACTAATTAAAACATAAAAAACACAATCATAACAGTAGCATAATTGTGTGCTAACACACAAAAATAGAAAGAAAAAAGTAAAAATAAAATTTATTCATTGGGTTGCCTCCCAACAAGCGTTATAGTTTTACGCCCTTAGCTAGACATATAGCAAGGATCTAAGTTTTGTCATCTTTGGTTCGAGATCCATAAGATGCCCTGATGATTGATTCATAAGGTGGCTTAATTCTAGTTCTTGGAAAGTGTTCCATACCCTTCCTCAAAGGAAATTGGAACTTAATATTGCCTTCTTTCATATCAATCACGATACCGATAGTGCGTAAAAACGGTCTACCAAGAATAATTGGACAAGACGGATTGCAATCAATATCAACAACAATAAAATCTAGGGGCACATAATTCCTATTTGCAAGAATAATAACTTCATTAATTCTTCCCGTAGGCTTTTTAATCCCATAGTCTTTTTAATAGTAGAATCCGCCAAGTGCAAAGTCAAAGAACATTCTTCAAGATTAGTAAGACCAAGCACATCACATACATATTTCAGAATTGTAGAAACACTAGCACCCAAGTCACACAAAGCAAAACACTCATAATTTTTAATCTTTGATAGTAGGTTCCCATTCATCATGCAATTTTCTAGGAATTGATACTTCTAATGCCAATTTTTCTTCCAAAGCTTCCATCATAGCATCAACAATATGTTTAGTAAAAGCTTTATTTTTCTCATAAGCATGGGGTGAATTTATCATGGATTGCAACAAAGAAATACAATCAATCAAAGAGCAATTATCATAATTAAATTCTTTGTAATCCAAAAGAATGGTCACATCAGTAGTTAAAGTTTTGACCTCTCCAAACCCACTTTCATCAATTTTCTCAACAAGATTTTCACCGTCCGAAATATTGGGATGCCTTATACCTAAAGTTGAGTCTTCTCCAGTCCATTTTTCATCAACATTAACTTTACTAAACAAGGAGTCAATAGAATAAACACCAATCATTTTAAGATCTTCATCACTTTTGCGAAAGAAATCACTAGAAAACGATTTTTCTAAAAATTCTCTTTTAGCTTTAAGCATAGCGGTTATTTTCTTACTTTCATCCATAGAAACATAGAGAGCATTAACTGATTCATCTACTTTAGGCACAAAAAATTTCAACTTGAGATTTTCCACATCATGAGCAATTCTATCAACACTTCTAGACAAATCATCAATCTTATTCAGCTTTTCTTCTATGGAAGTGTTGATAACTTTTTGTGTGTTGATAAATTCTTTAATATTATTCTCAAGATCAGAGGTGTTCCTAATATTATTATGAGATTTATTAACATATGAATGACCGTAATTATTAGAGGAATTACTAGGAAAAGGCCCAGGATTAAAAATACCTCTATAAGAATTGTTGTTCAAATTATTTCCAGAAATGAAATTGACATCAATGGAATCACTATTTTGCTCAATCAAAGTAGACAAAGTCATATCATTAAGATCAATAGGAGAACTTCTACTAGCAACCAATTTCACAAGAGCATCGACTTTTTCAGTCAAAGAAGAAATTTCTTCCACCGAATTAACTTTTTTTACTAGTAGGAGCCCTTTCGGTATGCCATTGCGAATAATTTGCCATGATATTATCAAGAAATTTGGTGGCTTCACCCAAAGTAATTTCCATAAAAGTACTACATGCGGCGGAATCTAAAAGATTACAAGAAACAAAATTCTATCCCGCATAAATTTTTTGTATGATCATCCAAAGATTTAACCCATGAGTTGGGCAATTCCTTAGCATCATTTTCATTCTTTCCCAAGATTGTGCAACATAATCATGTTCAAGTTGCTTGAAATTCATGATCTGGGTTCTAAGGGAAATAATTTTTGCGGGAGGAAAATAGTGAGTGATAAAAGCATCTTTGCACTTATTCCAATAATCAATACTATTGTGAGGCAAAGAAGAGAACATAATTTTTGCAGAATCATGCAAAGAAAATGGAAATAATTTCATCTTGACCACATCATTGTCCACATCTTTTTTATTTTGAATATCGCATAATTCCATGAAGGTATTAAGATGGGACGCAACATCCTCATTAGGAGTACAAAAAAATTGGTCTTTCATAATAAGATTCAACAAAGCTGTATTAATATCACAAGTCTCCACGCTAGCGGCAGGAGGAGAAATTGGAGTGCCAATAAAACCATTGTTGTTTATATTTGAGAAATCACATAACTTGGTGTTCCCTTGAGTCATGATGACCACACAACAAGATCGCACTCAAAAACAGATCCGGGGAGAAAACCACGAACAAAAAAGAGAGGCGAATAAAATGGCAAATTTTTGTGAAGTGGGGGAGAGGAAAACAAGAGGCAAATGGGAAATAATGTAAATTGCGAGGAGATGAGATTTGTGATTAGGAACCTGGTTATGTTGAAGATCCTCCCCGGCAATGGCGCCAGAAATTCCTTTTGATTGCCTTCTGACTATAGCACCAGAAAAGCTCCTGTCTGCTAGGACAATATCGGTATTTCCCCAAAGAGGAAGGGATGATGCAGCACAGCGACGGTAGGTATTTCCCTCAGTGAAGAAACCAAGGTTATCGAACCAGTAGGAGAACCAATCAACACAACTTAAAGAACACCTGCACACAGATAACAATACCTTGCAACCCGACATGTTAAAGGGGTTGTCAATCCCTTTCGGGTAATGATGCCAGAGATGGTAATAGATTGAAATAATAGATCACGAATAAAATAAAGTACAACAAAGTATTTTTGTATTTTTGGTTTTGATAAATATGAATAAAAATGCAAAGGAAACTAGATCGCAAGCAAATATATGAGCAAGAAGACCCGGAGGCCGTAGGTTTTACTAGTGGCTTCTCTCGAGAAAGATAGCAAACGGTGGGTAAACAAATTCCTGTTGGGTAATTGATAGAACCTCAAATAATTATGACGAT
Organism: Triticum dicoccoides; assembly: GCF_002162155.2. Taxonomy (NCBI): domain Eukaryota; kingdom Viridiplantae; phylum Streptophyta; class Magnoliopsida; order Poales; family Poaceae; genus Triticum; species Triticum dicoccoides. The sequence goes on from NC_041386.1 coordinate 378,013,744, forward strand.
ATCCAGGCAACGATCATTACATAGGCATCATAGATTAGTAGACCGACTCCTGCCTGCATCTACTACTATTACTCCACACATTGAGCGCTATCCAGCATGCATCTAGTGTATTAAGTTCATGGAAAAATGGAGAAATGCAATCAAAACGATGACATGATGTAGACAAGATCCGTTTAGCTATTGTGTAGATATAGATACCATCTTTTTATCCTTAGTAGCAATGATATATACGTGTCGGTTCCCTTTCTGTCACTAGGATCAAGCACCGTAAGATCAAACCCACTACCAGGCACCTCTTCCCATTGCAAGATAAATAGATCAAGTTGGCCAAACAAAACCCAAATATCACAGAATAAATATGAGGCTATAATAGATCATGCATCTAAGAGATCAAATAAACTCAAATAACTTTCATGGATATAAAAAGATATGACTAATGATAAACTCAAAGTTCATCAGATCCCAACATACACACCGCAAAAAGAGTTACATTATATGGATCTCCAAGAGGCCATTGTATTGAGAATCAGCGAGAGAGAGAAAGCCATCTAGCTACTAAGTACGGTCCCAAAGGTCTACAAAGAACTACTCACGCATCATCGGAGAGGGACCAATGGAGGTGGTGAAACCCATCCGAGATGGTGTCTAGATTGGATCTGGTGGTTCTAGACTCTGCACCGTCTGGATCAATATTTTGTCGACTCCCCAATGGTTCTGGTAATTTTGGGGTATTTATAGAGCAAAGAGGCGGTCCGGGGGCACCCGAAGTGGGCACAACCCACCAGGGCGCGCCTGGGCCTCTTGGCGCGCCCTGGTGGGTTGTCCCCACCTCGGGACTCCCCCAAGGGTAACCAGGGCCCAACATGTTCCTTCTGGTCCATCAAAAATATCCGTAAAGATTCGTGGCATTTGGACTCCGTCTGATATTGATTTTCTGCGATGTAAAAAACATGGAAAAATAGGAACTGGCACTTGGCACTATGTCAATAGGTTAGTACTACAAAATGATATAAAATTACTATAAAAGGATTAGAAAATATCCAATATTGATAATAAAACAACATGGAACAATCAAAAATTATAGATACATTGAAGACGTATCATCCGACATAGCGATAGCATCGAGCCAACTAGCATAGAAAAGATAGTAGTGAGATCCAAGGTGACAGTCATCTTGCCTGAAATTCTGCTAGGAAGAAGATCGAGTCCATGAAGAAGACAAACCCACGTAGACGAACAAATCCTCATGATCGCAACAAAACAGGAATTATCGAGAAGAAGCACAACCGGAAAGAAGCAAACAACATGGTAAACACACAACACATAAACATGACATGATACTCCCGCGAGTATAATGCATGACAAGGCTACATGATGCTACTCATGGCAAGAGATGAAGCATACAAGAACACCACATCAAAGCAAGTTTAAATGAGGCCGGAAACAACATATAACAATTCTAGAAAATCCCCATATGCAAATTTCGAAATTGGTCCAGATCTGAATAACACATCATGTTGAAGTGGTTAAACAGCAAGTTAAAGAACACCATCACAATCTACACAATTTTCTAGTCAAGTTACATATGAAGTTCATTTAATTCGGAGCTATGGCCTAGAAGATATGAGCAAAACAAGTTGAACATGACATTGATGCAAATGCAAGCAAAACACAATCACAAACACTTGAAAAATGAAACTACATGCAAAACCAAGCAAGTTTCATTTAGAGCATGCTCCAAACGGAGCCACGGCTCAACACATACACTGAATACAAGTTTCAAACACAATCTGCCCAAAACAACAACTAAGCACTTCACAATCAAGGAAACAACATGCTATAGGAAACATATGGACACAAACTTGATATGAACTCAAAGTACAGATTACATGCTTCAAATAACATCAAGGTTCATGTTCATAGAAATCGGGATTAATCCATTATGATCAATGCAAAAAGCAACTTTATAACATAGATTATGACTTAGTGAAAAACAGGCATACATGTGAGCAGGTATAACATGTTGACATGTTGAAGGCATGAAACAAACATGCTACATTGCCAGATCATGGCAAACAAAAGCATGGCATTAAAGTACAGGTTAAACATGGCAAAACATGATTACTAAGAATCTCCATATAGCCTCTAGACCAATGGCATTCATCAAGACAAGTATGCAATTCATAACAGATTCCCAGACTTGGTGAAAAACAGAGTAAGGCTGAAAACAGAGTCATGATGCATACTTTGAGACAACAAAAGTATATGCTACAGGAAAAATTCATGGCATTAGAGGGTATGTAAAGCATGTATAGGTGGAGAACTGCAAAACATGACCACTGAGCTACTGCTAGTAACCACTAGAACATGCTCAAAACATCATGGCAAGTATGCAAATGATAACAAATTCACAGACTTAGTGAAATTTACTTGACATGGCAGAAACAGGGACAAGTCAACATGTTTGCAAGCTTGGTTAGCTCAACATAAAGCATATCATGGCATGTGAATACAACCAAAAGCAAGAAGACATATTTGTGCATCTACTCATGTCAAGAACATGGTCATAGGAGGCTTAGAAACATTATTCACATGGTAAAACTGAACTTACTGATAATTGGCTGATAGAAACATTATTTAGCAAATTTGGGGCATGGTAATGATAAGCTACAGCAGGCCATAATTGCAAACAAGGGAATGGATTGATAGACCATAACAAGATCTACAAAACATCCTTACTGACAATCTCCAGATTATGCATGTATTCACTTGTAGAATCAAGTTAACATGAGAACGTAATATAGCAGGTTCACACTTTGCAGAAATCAGTCACTGAAATCAGCAATAGCAAGTACCGTACTTTGCATGCTTGTTCCAGTCACCATAGGGCACATAAAAATACATGGATTGAACCAATGTAAACATGGCATGAATATGCTCCTAAAACATGTTGGCATCATGCTCAAAAGATAATCACACAAAATGCTACGAAAAAGACAAATAGGCAAGTTACATCAATCTTCAGTAGGTTATATAATTTAGCACTTTTGCAATAATGATTACGGCATGTAGATGAACTCAAACAAGCATGCAACAACAACCATCATGTAGAGCACTCTGAGATGAACATTCTTACATAATATGCACCCCGATCGAATGAACATGCATAAAGTTATCAGCCACACAAGATGCATATATGATATGAGTTTTCTGGGACTTGGCAAAAACAACCTCGGGGCGGTGACTGGATGGACATTGTCCAGGCCCAACCGGAAACGCCCGGCCCGGCTGGCACGGGCCGAGCTAGCAAGGACACGGGGCGAGGCAGAGGAGGCCGACGCCATGGCCGGGCGACGGCGCGACGACGAGGACGAGGGATGGCGGGACGGCCAGGTATGACGGAGGATGGCCGGGACCGGCCGGAACGAGTCAGCGACACGCGGATCCGGCCATGGGGCGCCGGATCTGGCCGGAGATGAGGTGGAGGTGGCGGTGCAAGCTCGATCCTGCTTGGATCTTGCCAGATCCGAGGTGAGGAGGCGTGGGGCGGCGAGTTGCGGTGGCCGGCGAGGTTCACGGGCAGCGTGGCGCTGGTGGAGGCGGACAGCAGCGTGGGGTAGCGGCGACGGGCACGGGTAGCAGATGGCTACGGACGGTAAGGTCGGCAAGCGGCGCGGGCGGTGGCGCGCGCTCGGGCAGGCCTGGCGGGCCGCGGTGGCTGGAGAGCTGGGAGGAGAGAGAGGGCGCGGATTTCCAGGCGAGGGTTAGGGTTTTGCTGAAATTTCTAGGGGGGAGGGGACTGTTTTATAGGCATAGGGAGTTAGGAGAGGTGTTTTTAGAGCGGTTTTCGCCGCACGATCGTGATCCAACAGGGAAGAGCGTGGAGGGGGTTTAGATGGGCTTGTGGGCTGTTGAGGAGGGGTGCTAGGCTGCAAAGAGAAAGGGTTCCTGTGGTTAATGCAGTTAACCGCTGGGGCATCAAACCACACCTGGAAACTTAATATCTGCAGCAAAGTGTTTAGTAGCAAAGTAATATGATAGTAGTGGTAACGGTAGCAAAAGGTAACGATAGAAAAAGTAATGTTTTTGGTATTTTGTAGTGATGATAGCAATAGCAACGGAAAAGTAAATGAGCGAAGAACAATATATGGAGAGGTCGTAGGCAATGGATCGGTGATAGAGAATTATGTCGGATGCGGTTCGTCATGTAACAGTCATAACATCGGGCGACACAGAACTAGCTCCAATTCATCAATGTAATGTAGGCATGTATTCTAAATATAGTCATACGTGCTTATGGAAAAGAACTTGCATGCCATCTTTTGTCCTACCCTCCCGTGGCAGTGGGGTCCTAGCGGAAACTAAGGGATATTATGGCCTCCTTTTAATAGAATACCGGACCAAAGCATTAACACATAGTGAATACATGAAGTCCTCAAACTACGGTTATCACCGGTAAGTATCCGATTATTGTCACTTCGGGGTTAACGGATCATAACACATAATAGGTGACTATAGACTTGCAAGATAGGATCAAGAACTCTCATATATTGATGACAACATAATAGGTTCAGATATGAAATCATGGCACTCGGGCCCTAGTGACAAGCATTAAGCATAGCAAAGTCGTAGTAACATCAATGTCAGAACATAGTGGATACTAGGGATCAAACCCTAACAAAACTAACTTGATTACATGATAAATCTCATCCAACCCATCATCGTCTAGCAAGCCTACGATGGAATTACTCATGCACGGCGGTGAGCATCATGAAATTGGTGATGGAGGAAGGTTGATGATGATGATGGCGACGGATTCCCCTCTCCAAAGCCCCAAACGGACTCCAGATCAGCCCTCCCGAGAGGTTTTAGGGCTTGGCGGTGGCTCAGTATCGTCAAACATGATGAATCCTTCTCCCTTAATTTTTTCTCCCCGAAAGCAAATATATATAGTTGGGGTTGAGGTCGGAGGAGCTCCAGGGGGGCCACGAGGTAGGGGGATGCGCCCTGGGGGGCAGGCGGGCCCCCCACCCTCGTGGCTAGGGTGTGGGCCCCCTGGTCTTCATCTTTTGCAAGGGTTTTTTATTATTTCCGAAAAGATGTTCCGTGAAGTTTCAGGTCATTCCGAGAACTTTTGTTTCTGCACATAAATAACACCATGGTAATTCTGCTGAAAATAGCGTCAGTCCGGGTTAGTTCCATTCAAATCATGCAAGTTAGAGTCCAAAACAAGGGCAAAAGTGTTTGGAAAAGTAGATATGACGGAGATGTATCAACTCCCCCAAGATTAAACCTTTGCTTGTCCTCAAGCAATTGAGTTGACAAACTAAAAGTGATAAAGAAAAACTTTTACAAACTCTGTTTTCTCTTGTTGTTGTAAATATGTAAAGCCATCATTCAAGTTTTCAGCAAAGATTATAAACTAACCATATTCACAATAACGCTTAGGTGTCATGTTTATTCATATCAATGGCATAACCAACTAGCGAGCAATAATAATAAACTCGAATGACAACACTTTCTCAAAACAATCACAATATGATATAACAAGATGGTATCTCGCTAGCCCTTTTTGAGACCGCAAAACAGAAATGCAGAGCACCTTTAAAGATCAAGGACTAACTAGACATTGTAATTCATGGTAAAAGAGATCCAGTCAAGTCATACTCAATGTAAACTAACAGTAATGAATGCAAATGACAGCAGTGCTCTCCAACTGGAGCTTTGTAATAAGAGGATGATGACTGAACATGAAAGTAAATAGATAGGCCCTTCGTAGAGGAAATCAGGGATTTGTAGAGGTGGCATAGCTCGGTTTTGAAATAGAGGTGAATAATATTTTGAGCGGTATGCTTTCATTGTCAACATAACAACCAAGAGATGACGATATCTTCCATGCTACACACATTATAGGCGGTTCCCAAACAGAATGGTAAAGCTTTTATACTCCCCCTCCACCAACAAGCATCAATCCATGGCTTGCTCGAAACAATGAGTGCCTCCAACTAACAAGAGTCCTAGGGGGAGTTTTGTTTGCAATTATTTTGATTTGATTTGCATAAAGCATGGGACTGGGCATCCCGGTGACCAGCCATTTTCTCATGAGTGAGGAGCAGAGTCCACTCCTCTTGAGAATAACCCGCCTAACATGGAAGATACGGACAGCCCTAGTTGATACATGAGCTATTCGAGCATACAAAACAGGATATTTATTTGAATGTTTAGAGTTTGGCACATACAGATTTACTTGGAACGGCAGGTAGATACCGTATATTGGTAGGTATGGTGGACTCATATGGAATAACTTTGGGGTTGATGGAGTTGGATGCACAAGCAGTATTCCCGCTTAGTACAGGTGAAGGCTAGCAAAAGACTGGGAAGCGACCAGCTAGAGAGCGACAACAGTCATGAACATGCATTAAAATTAATCAACACCGAATGCAAGCATGAGTAGGATATAATCCACCATGAACATAAATATCATGAAGGCTATGTTGACTTTGTTTCAACTACATGCGTGAACATGTGCCAAGTCAAGTCACTTAAATCATTCAGAGGAGGATACCACATCACAACCATTTTAATAACATGTTGGCACACAAGGTAAACCATTATAAGCTCCTAGCTAATCAAGCATGGCACAAGAAAATATGATCTCTAGTTGTCATTGCAAACATGTTTATTCATAATAGGCTGAATCAGGAACGATGAACTAATCATATTTACAAAAACAAGATAGGTCGAGTTCATACCAGCTTTTCTCATCTCAATCAGTCCATCATATATCGTCATAATTGCCTTTCACTTGCACGACCGAACGATGTGGATAATAATAATAGTGCACGTGCATTGGACTAAGCTGGAATCTGCAAGCATTCAATAAACAAGAGAAGACAAGGTAGTATGGGCTCTTTTGTCAGATCAACAATAATGCATATAAGAGCCACTTCAACAATTTAATCATGGCCTTCTCCTATCGACCCCCAAAGAAGAGAAAAGAAATAAAACTATTTACACGGGAAAGCTCCCAACAAGCAAAAGAAGAACATGAAATATTTTTGGGTTTTCTTTTTAATTACTACTACATGCATGGAAATTAAAACTAGCTAAAAGCTATAACTAATTTTTTGGTTTTTTCTTAAGGTTTATTAAACACACAAGAAGAAAGCATAAAAAGTAAAATAAACTAGCATGGATGATACAATGAAAAAGTATGAGCACCGACATCTAGAAATGAGTGTGTGGACATGAATATAATGTCGGTGAGAAATACGTACTCCCCCGAGCTTAGGCTTTTGACCTAAGTTGGTCTATGGCAACGGCTGGCCTGGCGGATATCCATGGTAATAGTTGGGGCCGTACTGAGATGCAGCGGCTATCGCCTCCTGAGCTGCAGCGTGGCAACGAGTAGCCTCCACCCTCCTCTCGTACTCATCTGCCTCCTCTCTGGTAATAACATATCTTCCTTTTGCCTGATAATCAAAGAAGGCAGGAGCAGAGAGAGTAATACGAATAACACGACGTCTGTCAAAGATTAAGCGATACTAGAGAGGTGATTCATTCCTCTCGACAAACTGTGGCGAACCATAGCATTAAAGTCTAGGTAAGCAGGAGGTAATTCAATATCATCATTATGTATAGTTACACCGAGAAAATCAGCTAAGCGGGTTGCATAAATTCCACCAAATAAATCTCCATTAAATCTATTAAGATGAAACCTACGTGCAACAATGGCTCCCAAATTATAAGATTTGTCTCCTAACCCAGCACTCCTAAGAATACTGAGGTCAGGGACACACATGTGACATGCCTCATCTTTACCATTAATGCATCTACCCATGAAGAGAGCAAAATAATGTATAGGAGGAAAGTGAGTGCTCCCTATGGTAGCTTGTGTTATATCTCTAGATTCCCCCATAGTTATACTAGCAAGAAAATCTCTAAATTCAGATTTGTGAGGTTCCCTGATACTACCCCATTGTGGAAGTTTGCAAGCAGTGGTAAAATCCTCTAAGTCCATAGTGTAAGAATTTTCATAAAGATCAAACATGACAGTTGGAGAATTACGTGAAGATCAAAATTCAAACCTCCTCACAGAGGAACTACTGAGATAGTGGTACTGACAGCAGTTTTCTTCCGTGAAGCTCACAAGATTAGCGTTACGCAAATATGCATTAAATCCCTCCTTAATCCCTGCGAAGTCCTCTGAAGGCCATTCACAGGGCCGCACTGGAGCATCCCTTGGTGGCTCATCATCAGCATCACGCATTGCAAGCCTGGGCTCTTGTTTCCTTGAAGAGCCACCTTGGTACATTTTCCTAAACATATTTCTTCCCGTGAAAAATTTCTGATATTTTGAGTAACTTCAAATAAAAGTGAACACTGATAGCAACTACTCCTACAAGTGCCTAGATCCTATATCATGCATCAAAACTACTTTTGACCATATAAATTTGACATGCAAGCTCAAGAACATGGTCACCTAGGTAGCACAAATTTGCAATGAATAAAGCACTAGAACAAAAACTAATTGGACCAATGGAGGAGTCACATACCAAGGAACAATCTCCCCAAGCAATTTTGTGAGAGGTGCTTTGAGCAAGGAGATCGAAAATGGAAGCAAAATGAGCTATACTTGTGCTTGAGCTGGATATTCGTGTTTGTGGGAGGAAGAAGAAGTGTGTGGGTGCACGAATAAGTGGAGGAGGTCCATCATGGGCCCACGAGGCAGGGGGCGCGCCCAGGGGGTAGGGCGCGCCCTCCACCGTCGTGGCCAGGTGGATGCCCCCCTGCTGTGTTCTGAGTGCCAAATATTCTAGAAAAAATCATATTTAAATTTCAGGGCATTTGGAGAACTTTTATTTTCGGGGTATTTTTATATTGCACGGATAATTCAGATAGCAGACAGAAAAATACTATTTTTTCTTTTATTTAATATAAATAACAGAAAGTAAAAGGAGGGTACAAAAGGTTGTGCCTTCTAGTTTCATCCATCTCATGCTCATCAAAAGGAATCCAGTAACAAGGTTGATCAAGTCTTGTTAACGAACTCATTCCAAATAACATGGAACCGAAGAAATTTCGAATAACACTATGTTACCTCAACGGGAATATGCACATCCCCAATAATAAGAATATCATATTTCTTCTTGACAGTAGGAAGAGGAAATTCAAAACCTCCGAACGTAATCGATGGAATTTTTCCAATAGAGTTGATACTATGAACTTGAGGTTGTTTCCTCGGAAAATGTACCATATGCTCATTACCATTAACATGAAAAGTGACATTGCCTTCAGTGCAATCAATAACAGCCCCTACAATATTCAAAAAGGGTCCTCCAAGAATAATATACATAATATCATCCTCGAGAATATCAAGAATAATAAAGTCCGTTAAAATAGTAATGGTTGCAACTACAGCAGGCACATCCTCACAAATACTGACAGGTATAGCAGTTGATTTATCAGCCATTTGCAAAGATATTTCAGTAGGTATCAATTCATTCAAATCAAGTCTACAATATAAAGAGAGAGGCATAACACTAACACCGGCTCCAAGATCACATAAAGCAGTTTTAACATAGTTTCTTTTAATGGAGCATGGTATAGTGGGTACTCCTGGATCTCCAAGTTTCTTAGGTATTCCACCTTTAAAAGTATAATTAGCAAGCATGATGGAAATTTCAGCTTCCTGTATCTTTCATTTATTTGTAACAATATCTTTCATGTACTTGGCATAAGGATTCATTTTAAGCATATCCGTTAATTGCACACGCAAAAAGATAGGTCTAATCATTTCAGCAAAGCGCTCAAAATCCTCATCATCTTTTTTCTTGGATGGTTTGGGAGGAAAAGGCATGGGGTTTTGAACCCATGGTTCTCTTTCTTCACCATGTTTCCTAGCAACAAAGTCTTTCTTATCATAATGCTGGTTCTTTGATTGTGGGTTATCAAGATCAACAACAGGTTCAATTTCTATATCATTATCATTACTAGGTCGAGCATCATCATGAACATTATTATTAACATTATCACTAGTGTCAGGTTCATTACCGGATTGTGTTTCAGCATAAGAAATAGAAATTTCATTTGGATTCTCAGGTGTATCAATAACAGGTTCACTAGAAGCATGCAAAGTCCTATCATTTTTCTTTTTCTTCCTTTTAGAAGGACTATGTGCATCTATATTATTTCTCTGAGAATCTTGCTCAATTATCTTAGGGTGGCCTTCAGGATACAAAGGTTCCTGAGTCATAACTCTAATAGGTTCATAACTCTAATAGAATTATCATTATTCTTACTATTCAATCATTTTGAGCCTTAAGTACTTGTTCTACTTGAGTGGTAACCATAGAAGCACGTTTACTAATAAGTTTAAGTTTAACTTTGACATTAGCCATATAATCACCCAAGTGTACAAGCATATTTGAATTGTATTTCAATTGTCTACCAAAATAAGTATTGAAGTCTTCTTGCTTAACCATAAAATTCTCAAACTCATCTAAGCATGGGCTAGCAAACTTAGTAAATGGGATTTCAGCTTTATCATATCTATAGAGAGAATTTACCTTTACTACCTGTGTCAGGTTATCGAGACCATGCATTTCTTCAATAGGTAATGGATTAAGATCATATGTTTCTTCAACAGGCGGTAAATTAAGACCATGTATTTCTTCGATAGGAGGTAAATTCTTAACATCTTCAGCTTTAATACCTTTTTCTTTCATAGATTTCTTTGCCTCTTGCATATCTTCAGGACTGAGAAATAGAATACCCCTTTTCTTCGGAGTTGGTTTAGGAATAGGCTCAGGAGATGGCTTAGGAAGTGTACAATTATTTTGATTTGTCAACATATTATTCAATAGAATTTCAGCTTCATCCAGTGTTCTTTCCCTGAAAACAGAACCAGCACAACTATCCAGGTAATCTCTGGAAGCATCAGTTAGTTCATTATAAAAGATATCAAGTATTTCATTTTTCTTAAGAGGATGATCAGACAAAGCATTAAGTAATTGGATAAGCCTCCCCCAAGCTTGTGGGAGACTCACTTCTTCAATTTGCACAAAATTATATATATCCCTCAAAGCAGCTTGTTTCTTATGAGCAGGGAAATATTTAGCAGAGAAGTAATAAATCATATCCTGGGGACTACGCACACAACCAGGATCAAGAGAGTTAAACCATATCTTACCATCAGCCTTTAATGAGAACGGAAATATTTTAAGGATATGAAAGTAACGAGTTCTCTCATCATTAGTGAACAGGGTGGCTATATCATTTAATTTAGTAAGATGTGCCACAACAGTTCCAGATTCATAGCCATGAAAAGGTTCAGATTCAACCAAAGTAATTATATCAGGATCAACAGAGAATTCATAATCCTTATCAGTAACACAGATAGGTGAAGTAGGAAAAGAGGGTCAAGTTTCATTCTAGCATTAAGAGATTGCTGCTTCCATTTAGCTAATAACCTCTTGAGCTCGTATCTATCTTTGCAAGCTAAAATAGCTAGAGCAGCTTCTTTTTCAAAAACATAACCCTCAGGAATAACATGTGATTCATATTTATTAGGGGAAGAGTCTTCATCATCACTTTCATCAATATTATCAGTTTCAATAATTTCATTCTCTCTAACCCTAGCAAGTTGTTCATCAATAAATTCACCAAGTGGCACAGTAGTATCAAGCATAGAAGTAGTTTCATCATAAGTATCATGCATAGCAGAAGTGGCATCATCAATAACATGCGACATATTAGAACGAATAGCAGAAGCAGGTTTAGGTGTCGCAAGCTTACTCAAAACAGAAGGTGAATCAAGTGTAGAGCTAGATGGAAGTTCCTTACCTCCCCCCGTAGTTGAGGGATAAATCTTGGTTTTTGGATCTCTCAAGTTCTTCATAATGATAAACAGATATAAATTACAAGTTACTCAAAGAATAGAGCTATGCTCCCCGGCAACGGCACCGGAAAGTAGTCTTGATAACCCACAAGTATAGGGGATCATAACAGTTTTCGAGGGTAGAATATTCAACCCAAATTTATTGATTCGACACAAGGGGACCCAAAGAATATTCTCAAGTATTAGAAGCTGAGTTGTCAATTCAACCACACCTGGAAACTTAATATCTGTAGCAAAGTGTTTAGTAGCAAAGTAATATGATAGTAGTGCTAACGGTAGCAAAAGGTAACGATAGCAAAAGTAATGTTTTTGGTATTTTGTAGTGATGATAGCAATAGCAACGGAAAAGTAAATGAGCGAAGAACAATATATGGAAATCTCGTAGGCAATGGATCGGTGATAGAGAATTATGCCAGATGCGGTTCATCATGTAACAGTCATAACATAGGGTGACACAGAACTAGCTCCAATTCATCAATGTAATGTAGGCATGTATTCCAAATATAGTCATACGTGCTTATGGAAAAGAACTTGCATGACATCTTTTGTCCTACCCTCCCGTGGCAGCGGGGTGCTAACGGAAACTAAGGGATATTAAGGCCTCCTTTTAATGGAGTACCGGACCAAAGCATTAACACATAGTGAATACATGAACTCCTCAAACTACGGTCATCATCGGTAAGTATCCCGATTATTGTCACTTCGGGGTTAACGGATCATAACACATAATAGGTGACTATAGACTTGCAAGATAGGATCAAGAACTCTCATATATTGATGAAAACATAACAGGTTCAGATCTGGAATCATGGCACTCGGGCCCTAGTGACAAGAATTAAGCATAGCAAAGTCATAGCAACATTAATCTCAGAACATAGTGGATACTAGGGATCAAACCCTAACAAAACTAACTCGATTACATGATAAATCTCATCCAACCCATCACCGTCCAGCAAGCCTACAATGGAATTACTCACGCACGGCGGTAAGCATCATGAAATTGGTGATGGAGGAAGGTTGATGATGATGATGGCGACGGATTCCCCTCTCCGGAGCCCCGAACGGACTCCAGATCAGCCCTCCCAAAAGGTTTTAGGGCTTGGCGGTGGCTCCATATCGTAAAACGCGATGAATCCTTCTCCCTTATTTTTTTCTCCCTGAAAGCAAATATATAGAGTTGGGGTTGAGGTTAGAGGAGATCAACGGGGCCCACGAGGTAGGGGGGCACGCCCTAGGGGGGGCACGCGCGCCCCCCACCCTCGTGGCTAGGGTGTGGGCCCCCTGGTCTTCATCTTTTGCAAGGATTTTATATTATTTCCAAAAATATGTTTCGTGAAGTTTCAGGTCATTCCGAGAACTTTTGTTTCTGCACATAAATAACACCATGGTAATTCTGCTGAAAATAGCGTCAGTCCGGGTTAGTTCCATTCAAATCATGCAAGTTAGAGTCCAAAACAAGGGCAAAAGTGTTTGGAGAAGTAGATACGACGAAGATGTATCACCCAGCCACATAATGGGACTGTGTCGAACACCAGTCCGACACACTCTTAGAGGTTGTCGCCGCCATCTTCCACTGGTCCATCTCCATAGCGGTAACTGACGCATTGACCTTGTCTGGCCTGTCGTCGATGCCACCATGGTGCCAGACAACGCCACCATCCTGCAAGTGTCCATCCGCATGCGGCCGTTGCCAAACCTCCGCAACGCCATGCCACCGGGATCCTTCATTGGCCTTGCAGTAGATGTAAAACTGGTGTAGCGACCAGACCTCAGACGGTCCAATCTCTGTGCTCAGGTGTCATCCCTGGATCAGTAATGCTGACACCACACAGTACTTGAAGGATTTATAACAGAGTAGCAATCACACACTTATTACATTGAATGTCTCAAAAGAGAACTTATTACAATAACATGGATTAAGGCCATCTAATGCATAACAGCGGAAGGCTTGGAAGATAAAGTGAGTCCATCAACTCCAACAGCATAGCTGAGCTGCCCGGCAACGACCTAACGAACCTTACTCCTCGTCTGAAAAGTCTGCAACATAATACGTTGCAGCCCGAAAATGGGTCAGCACATGGAATATGCTAGCAATATAACACAGTAGAGCAAGAACAGAATAATTCTATCACTACATGCATATATGGCTGGTGGAAAGCTGTATGGTTATAGTTTTTGCGAAAAGCCAATTTTTTCCTACAACAAAGAAATAGATTTTAATTTGACTATCATGGAGGTTGAAACATCATTGAGAAGGTACCCCCAACTCAATCCCAACTAAAGTGATTAACAACCCAACAATATTAATTAAACATGCTGAGATACATGCGATAACTCAAGTACTAGATACTCAAGAATTGTCCATAACCGGGGACACGGCTAACCATGATTAGATTGTACACTCTGCAGAGGTTTGCGCACTTTTCCCCACAAGACTCGAATCGCCTCTGTTGGATTTCTCGCACTACATGGTGTTTGAGAAACGAATGACCGAGACACAGTCTTTCAGAAACATTAACTCTCTACTCCGGGCAGACCATACCAAACCTACAAAACCCACTACCTGCTGATCCACCTCTTCAAGAGCTTCATGTAACTTACTCAACTATGCTAGAGCCCATAATAGCTTGTGGCTGCACACGGAACTTTCTAGCATGAATCATCTCAGTTCCTTTTGAGCCTGGGTGGCGGTCCATAGGAAGATCACACGGGTACCCCAAGATTTCCAAAAATAAAAACAGACAACACTAGGTTCCCCAGGTGCCTCAATCCACCCAGTTGTTTGATTAAGTTGCCACCTTAAGTTGAACCATTAATTAAGAATCTTACATCTGTCGTGGATTTCACTCAAACCCGAACCACGTCTACGAGCATAGCATGGCAATATAAGCAATACGTAGAAGTAACTCCCAAGTGTCTGAATATAACAGGGCAATAGGTTCTACCTCAGCAACTACTTCCCAACCCACAAGTTAATGACATCCTAATCATGCAATGTTTTAGGATTGGAACTAATGCACAAAAACTGGGTTTGGAAAGAGTATGATCAATGTATTACTTGCCTTGCTGAAGATCCGCGAATCATAGAGACTCGTAGTAACACGCTTCGCACTCCGGGAATTCTATCACAAGCAAACAATAATATACATAAGTAACAAGCAACGATGCACAAGCAAAACTCAAATAAGAGAGGTTGACCACAAAGTTCACCTTAAGAACTCTGGTTTGCAAAAGAATCAAATCGAACAAAGCAACAAAACTGAACCGGCGAATGAAAGAAACTTCGTTTAATATTCTGAACTTAGGTCAAATTTTTATAGTAGAAAAAATTGTTTGAGTTGATTAACCGGAAAGAGGGTTTCGAGACGAAACTCCAGGCGCTTGAATCGCCTGATTCCGATAAACGAGCGAAAAGATAAACAGAAACTAAGATTGGATCCGAAATCGCGATCAGAAAAATCGCGGAATAAATCCGAGAAAAAGAAAAACGAAAAATAAATTAACGAATGAACGTTCGTTATCTGGATCTAGACGAAGAACACATTCGTTAAAACGAATGAACGAGCGAACACTCGCTAAATAAATAAACCGGAGAAAAACCAATCTATAAAAAAACGAAACTAGGGTTTTCTAAAAAAATCGAACGGTTTTCTTTGGAAAACCGGGGCGGTGGGGCGGCTCCCTCGGCTCGGCTCCGGCGGGGCTCCTACGGGACTCCGGCGCAGCGGCGGGGTGGCGTGGGGACCGGGGTTGCGGCGGCGGCTCCGGCGCGGCACGGGCGGCGGC
>NC_041386.1:378029512-378173991 GCF_002162155.2 Triticum dicoccoides
GGTTGTGGCGGTAGTGGCTGGGCTCCAGGGGGGGCTCCGGCGGGGTTATAAAGAGGGGGGCGACCAACATGGGGAAGGGGGCGGCCTCGAGAGGCGTGTCTGCCCCGGACACGGCGGCGGCGGCGGCTCCGGTCCCGATCCGGCTGGGGAGACGGTGGTGCGGGCAGGCCGGCCTGGCTGGGCTGGGAATTGGCCCAGTCGGGCGCGTAGTATTTTTTTTAAATAATTCCGCCGGCATAAATAAAATTCTAGAAAAATAAATAAAAAATCTAAAAATTCCAAAACAAATTTTCACCGCCTAAATAAAATATTTAGGACGAGGTGAACATTTTCTTGGCTCAAAAATGCAATTTTGAAAACGTGCAATTTTTCTAATGCAAATAAAATCCGAATAAAACCAAATAAAATCCAATAAATGATTTTAATATTTTTCCTCCAATATTTCATTTATTTTGGAGAAGTCATATTATCTCCACTCATTTTATTTAATATGAAATATTTTTCGGAGAGAAAAATTATTAAAATCAAAATCCTCGTTTCATTATTTGATAGAAATCAAATATGAAAACCGGAAAAATCTCCAACTCTCTCCGTGGGTCCTTGAGTTGCTTAGGATTTCGAGGATTGCGGAACGGAACCATAAATTATGATATGCATGGATGATCTATGTATAACATTCCAAATTGAAAATTTGGGATGTTACAAACCTACCCCCCTTAAGATGAATCTCGCCCTCAAGATTCGGGTTGGCTAGAAAATATGTATGGGTGGTCCTTGCGGAGATCATCCTCTCGTTCCCAGGTGGCTTCATCTTCGGTATGGTGGCTCCACTGAACTTTGCAAAACTTGATAACCTTACTGCGGGTGACTCTGCTGGCAAACTAAAGAATCTTAACTGGCTTCTCCTCGTAAGTCAGATCACTATCCAACTGAATCGCCTCCAAGGGTACTGTATCTCTTAATGGTATATTAGCCACCTCAGCATGACACTTATTTAGCTGTGAAACATGGAACACATCATGGACTCCTGACAATCCCTCAGGTAGCTCCAACTTGTAGGCAACTTCTCCCATCCGTTCCAAAATGCGATACGGTCCTACAAATCTCTGGGCTAACTTTCCTTTAACTGGAAAACGTTTCACTCCACGCAAGGGCGATACTCGCAGATATGCTCTGTCTCCAATCTCGTAGGTTACCTCCTTGCGTTTTGAGTCTACATAACTCTTCTGCCTGGACTGGGCAATCTTTAGTCGGTCTCGGATCAGTTTTACCTTCTCCTCAGACTCCTTGATCAAGTCTGGTCCAAACAACTGTCGGTCTCCTACCTCGTCCCATATCAACGGTGTTCTGCACCTGCGTCCATACAGGGCTTCAAACGGTGCCATCTTCAAACTGGCTTGGTAGCTATTGTTGTACGAGAACTCTGCATACGGCAAATTGTCATCCCAACTAGATCCATAATCTAGCGCACAGGCTCTGAACATGTCCTCCAAAATTTGATTGACTCTCTCGGTCTGTCCATCTGTCTACGGATGAAACGCTGTACTAAACTCCAATCTCGTTCCCAAAGTCTGGTGTAACTGATGCCAAAACTTTGAAGTAAACTGTGTTCCTCGATCTGATACGATGGTCCTCGGAAATCCATGCAGACATACAATCCTGGACATATAGATCTTGGCCAACTTTGCACTTGTATAGGTGGTTTTCACTAGGATGAAGTGAGCTACTTTGGTCAAACGATCAACTTCTACCCATATGGAATCATATACTGCTTTAGTCCTGGGTAATCCGGTGATAAAGTCCATGGCAAGTTTATCCCACTTCCATTCGGGTATCAGCATAGGCTGTAACAGTCCTGCTGGCTTCCGATGCTCTGCCTTGATTCTCTAACGTACATCACATACGGCTACATACTCGGCAATATCCTTCTTCATACCAATCCACCAGAAACGTTCCTTCAAATCCAAATACATCTTGGTGTTTCCAGGGTGTATCGAGTATGGTGAGTCATGAGCCTCTTGAAGTATTAACTTTCCGACCTCCTGATTATTGGGCACGTAAATTCGGTCCTCAATCCATAGGGTATCATGCTCATCCTCACGAAAACCTTTGGCCTTTCCTTTGCCCATCTTCTCCTTTATCTCGGCAATCTCTTTGTCATCCTTCTGAGCTTCCCGAATCTTGTCCAGCAATGTCTACTGAACCTCCATTGTGGCAATGAACCCTCTAGGTACAATCTCTAATCGAAGTTGCATGATGTCCTCTGCTAACTCCTTCGGCGGTCCTTTAATTTCGAGGATATTAGCATAACTTTTCCGACTCAAGGCATCTGCTACGACATTGGCCTTTCCTGCATGATAGTGTAGCTTCATGTCATAATCCTTTATAATCTCCAACCATCTCCTCTGTCTAAGGTTCAGCTCCTTCTGTGTGTACTTCAAACTCTTGTGATCCGGGTACACATCAAAACGGTTTCTAATAAGATAGTGTCTCCAAGTCTTCAATGCATGAACTACGGCTGCTAGCTCCAAATCATGCGTGGCATAATTCATCTCATGAGGTTTTAGTTGTCGTGAGGCATATGAAACAACTCTTCCGTCTTGCATAAGCACACATCCAAGTCCTAAGCGAGAGGCGTCGCAATACACTTGGAACTCCTTTTGTATATCTGGCAGTACTAGCACTGGGGCTGTAGTCAAACGTTTCTTCAACTCCGGAAACTTGCTTCACAATCTTCTGTCCATTTAAACTTGGTATCATTCTTTAACAGTTCAGTCATTGGTTTTGCAATCTTGGAAAAATTCTCAATGAATCTTCGGTAGTATCCTGCGAGTCCAAGAAAAATGCGGATCTCGCTAACTGAGGTGGGTGCCAACCATTCAGTGACTGACTGAATCTTGCTAGGGTCTACTACTATACCTTCTCCTGATATAACATGTCCAAGGAATCCGACTTCCTTCAGCCAAAACTTGCATTTGCTAAACTTAGCATACAACTGGTGTTCCCTGAGCTTCTCGAGAACTAAATGCAAATGGTCCTTGTGCTCCTCTTCGTTCTTCGAGTATACCATGATATCATCAATAAATACCACATCAAACTTGTCCAAATACTCCATGAACACCTTGTTCATCATGCTCATGAAATAGGCAGGGGCGTTAGTCAGTCCAAATGACATAATTGTATACTCGTATAATCCATATCGCGTTGTGAATGCCGTCTTTGGTATGTCCTTCTATCGTATCTTCAACTGATGATACCCCGATCGTAAATCAATCTTTGAGAACACTTTCGCTCATTGCAATTGATCAAACAGATCGTTGATCATCAGCAGTGGGTACTTGTTCTTTATCATCACTTCGTTCAAGGCTCGATAATCAACAACCATCCTTAGGGATTTATCCTTCTTCTCAACCAAAAGTACTGGGGCTCCCCAAGGTGATGAACTTCTTTGGATGTATCCTTTCTCCAATAACTCCTTGATCTATTTCTTAATTTCCTCCAGGTCATTTGCAGGCATCCGATAGGATCTCTTGGATATTGGTCCTGTCCCTGGCAACAGTTCTATCAAAAACTCAATGTCTCTGTCCGATGGCATGCCTGGTAATTCCTCTGGGAAAACATCCGGGTAATCCTTTACTACCTGCACTTCCTCCTGAACAACTCCCCTAAGGGCATTCACTTGGCTCCTCCTAGGCACATGCCTAGACACATACTTAATCCTTTTTCCCTCCGGGGTGGTGAGATAAATCGACTTACTAGCACAGTCAATGCTTCCTCCATACTTGACATCCAGTCCATACCCAATATCACATCCAATCCTTGCGCCTCTAAGATAATTAGGTCAGATGGAAACACATGTGTGTCAATGGTTAAGGGTATCCGGTCACACCATCGGCCAGCCATATACTCTGCTCCGGGTGAACTCACTAAAAGAGGGGTCCTAAGGGTTTGGGTTGGCAGTTTAAACTTATCCATGAATCCCCTTGATATGTATGAATGCGATGCACCAGTATCGAAAAGTACAAGAGCGGTAGATGACTTAACCCAAAACTTACCTATTACCGCATCCGGCTGCTCTTCAACCTCCTCCACGTTAACATGGTTCACTTGTCCTTTGTTGAATGGATTAGGCTTCTTCCCAGCGCTTCCATTTCCATTTCCATTCCTTCCTTCAGGGCAATCATTGGCATAGTGACATGTCTTCCCGCACTTAAAGTAGGTAACCTGACTTAGGTCTCTTTTGGCGGGCGTGGATGGGTTGGAGCGGTTCTGATTGTTGTTAACTTCGTTCCCATTCCCATTCTTAGCCCCACTGTGGTTATGTGATCCTCCTCCAGTGTGGTTGTGACCTCCATGGTTATGAACAAGTCCTCCCGAGTTCGGGGTTAGGCGAGGCTTCTGCTGAGCTCCTAAATTATACTTCCCTTGTCCATACTTCCTCTTGCGGCTCTCAATCTGCTGATGCTTCCCTTCAATCATAACAGCCTTGTGTACCAACTCCTGGTAGTTGTTGAAGGTTGCTACCATCAACTGCATACTCATCTCATCATTCAGCCCTTCCATAAACTTCTCCTGCTTCGCGGCATCTATGGCCACATCATCAGGGGCATAGCGTGATAACTTGCTAAACTCATCCACGTACTGAGCCACAGTACGGTTCCCCTGGCGTAGGTTGCGGAACTCCCGCTTCTTCATCTGCATAGCTCCAGTTGAGACATGGGCTGTGCGGAAGGCTTGCTGAAACTGGTCCCAAGTGACATTGGCTACAGGAAAAGTGGCTGTGTAATTCTCGCACCATGAGGCTGCTGGTCCATCCAATTGATGTGCGGCAAAGCGCACCCTCTCAGCATCTGTGCAACCTGTGGTGGTCAAATCCCTTCCAATACGGCGTAGCCAATCATCAGCAACTATAGGCTCGGTGCTACTGGAAAACACCGGCAACTATAACCTTAGAAAACGGGCTAGGTTGTCCACTAGCGGTGGGTTCTTGTTGTTGTTGTTGCCCTGGTTCTGAACTAGTAATTGCATCAAGGCATTCTGCTGCTGGATCAACTGGGTGAGTTCCGGTGGGAAAGTAAAACCGGTGTCATGTCTCGGAGGCATCTGATGGGTTTAGATGGAAGAGATTAGAATAGAAAAGGGGTCTAATGAGAAAACACTACCCATATGCACATGAGACAAACACAATCATTTCACTCAATCAATGAAGCAAGGGCATACAAACAGTCTAGAACTATCGCAAAAGTGCTCACAACTACTATATACATGGGGGAAATACTACTAATAGTTGGTGGTCATGAGCAAAAGTGCTCCCAACTCACCACATACACATGAGCAAAATGTTTCAATCGGACACATAGAAAGATTGGGGCTTATTGTTTTGCCTCCCAACGTATTGACCTCGAGGGTGATGTCAACAATAATAACTCATGCTACCCACATTCAACTGGAAATATGTGCCTAGATCTTTCCTCACCACATGATGCTTACCAAAGAAGAAAAATAAAAAGGAATAGAGTGAAACTTTGACACTTGCATAAAAGTAAACACATAAAAGTAATAGATAGGCCCTTCATAGAGGGAAGTAGAGGTTGCCATGCGCTTATTTGTCTGTATGCTCAACCCCTTAGTGCAAAAAAACATCACATTATATTGCCCCTTGTGATAGCAACCTTTATTATGCAGTCTGTCGCTTTGATTATTTGCCATCACAAGTTCGCACAACCCTCAATTTTCTCTTACACTAAATGACCTAACATTTTTAGAAGCAATTTTTATCACCTTATTGCACCGATGACAACTTACTTGAAGGATCTTATTCAACCCTTAGGTAGGTATGGTGGACTTTTGAAAATAAGATTTGGGTTTAAGGGTTTTTGGATTCACAAGTAGTATCTCTACTTGGGGCAGAATTTTTGGCTAGCAAAGATGGGGCAAGAACCACATGTTGAAGCATCTATAACAATATAACTTCTATGTGAATATGAACAAACATAAACCATCACATTGTCTTCCTTGTCCAACGTCAACAATTTTGGCATATAATATTTAGATGGGGGCTCACAGTCACAAAAGATTTCCAAGATAGTGTATTTGCAAGTGAAAGTTTTCTTCCTTATACTAATTATTCGTGAATTGCTTGTATGACCAATATTGTAATTGTCAAGCCTCAAAAGATTTCACTTTTAAACCCAATGTGAAGCTACCACTAGGCATGATTTGATTTGAACTTCATTACATTCAATTTATTCAACAATTTTCACATAGGATATAAGTGAAGCACAAGGGTAAATGACAAGCTTCTCCAAAAAGATATAAATGAAGATCATGAGGATAATATTTCTTTCTCTCAAATTAATTTAAGTGAAGAAAGAGAGAATTTCTTCAGAAATACTAAAGTGCACTGTGATCAAAAAGGTATAAGTGAAGCAATAGAGCAATTCCATAGAAAAGAGCTTCGTTGACGTGATGTGAATGCCGCTTACCTAGCCTCCTTGGCAACTATTTGAGGACTCTATTATTTAAAAACTTTTAGATCTAAGTATTTTATTAAAACATAAAGAAAAATGAAAATAAATTGACATTCTAAGAATAGCATAACTCATGTGAAGAAGCAAAAACTTAGGCTCAACCGATACTAGCCGATAATTGTGGAAGAAGAAAGGTGGGATGCCTACCGGGGTATCCCCAAGCTTAGATTCTAGAGACTTCTTGAATATTATCTTGGTATTCCTTGGGTATCCCTAGGCTTGAGCTTTTGTGTCTCCTTAATTCTTCTCATATCACGGTTTTCCTAAATCTTAAAAGCTTCATCCACACAAAACTCAACAAGAACTCGTGAGATAAGTTAGTATAAACCAATGCAAAAACCTTATCATTCTCTACTGTAGAAGATCACTAAAATTATTATTCAACATTGCATACTAAATGCCTCTGCATATTTAATACTCCTATCCTAAAATAGGATCATTAAACAAGCAAACATATGCAAACAATGCAAACATAATAGCCATCTGTCAAACTAGTACAGTTTGTAAAGAATGCAAGAGTATCAATACTTCTTAAACCCCCAAAATTATAAAAATTTACCACACTTTAGAAAATTTATCAGAGATTATTTTGCAAAAAGTTTCAACATTTTATCACATCATGACATTTCTAGGGAATTTTTGCAAGAGTGGTAAACTTTCTGTTTTCAAACAGCAACATGTAGACTTGTAAAATAAGCATAGTAAAGGGTATCAATGTCACTTTTATTGAAATAAAAGATGCAACACATTATTCTAAATAACAGCAAGAAAATCCTAACAAAATAAATTGGCGCTCCAAGCAAAACACATATCATGTGACGAATGAAAACATAGCTCCAAGTGAGGTTACCGACAATGTTGGAGACAAAAGAGGGGATGCCTTCCGGGGCATCCCCAAGCTTAGTTGCTTGGATCTTCCTTGAATATTACCTTTTGGTGCCTTGGTCATCCCCAAGCTTAGGGTCTTGTCACTCCTTATTCTCCTCATATCGACATCTCACCCAAAACTTGAAATCTTCAATCACAGAAAACTTAACGGAACTTTGTGAGATAGGTTAGTATGATAAAGAGCAAACCATTTCACTTTGGTACTGTCAGAGAAAATATTAATAATTGTTATCACACAATTCCTACTGTAGCATATCATTTCCACAATTTATATTGAGCAATATAAGCCATGGAAACTAGAAAACAAACAAACTATGCATTGAAAACAGAATCTGTCAAAAACAGAACAGTCTGTAGTAATCTGTACTCAAACCATACTTATGCTACTCCACAAATTCTTAAAAATTAGGAAAACCTGTGATATTTGTCTATAAATTCTCTGCAAAAATAAGCATCATTTTATCATGCTTCTATTAAAAATGATAATTGTTCTCCTGAGCGCAAAAGTTTCTGTTTTCAGCAGGATGAAATCAACTATCACCGCAAGCCATCCCAAAGGTCTTACTTGGGACTTTATTGAAACAAAAACAATAAAACATGATTACTATAGTATCATAATCATGTGAACACACAAAAACAGTAGGTAAAAGTGTTGGGTTGTCTCCCAACAAGCGCTTTTCTTTAATGCCTTTTAGCTAGGCATGATGATTTCAATGATGCTCACATGAAAGATAAGAATTGAAACACAAAGAGAGCATCATGAATCACATGGCAATCGCATTTAAGTCTAACCCACTACCTATGCATTGGGATTTTGTGAGGAAGCAACTTATGGGAACAAGAATCAACTAGCATAGGAAGGCAAATCAAGCATAACTTCAAGATTTTCAACACATAGAGAGGAAACTTGATATTATTGCAATTCCTACAAGCATAAGTTCCTCCCTCATAATAATTTTCAGAAGAACCATGAAGAAATTCAACAATATAACCATCACATAAAGCATTCCTTTCATGGCACAAAAGAATAGAAAACTTACTACTCTCCACATAAGCAAATTTCATCATTATAATCATCATAAATAGGAGGCATGCAATCATTATAAAAAATTTGCACATCAAATCTCGGGGGACTAAAAATATCATGTTCATCAAACATATCATCCCCAAGATTATGGCTTTGCATATCATTAGCATCATTGATATTCAAAGAATTCACACTAACAACATTTCAATCATGCTCATCATTTATACCAAACATTCTATTGAATTCTTCTTCTATCAATTGAGCACAATTTTCTTTTCCATCATTTTCACGAAAGATATTATAAGGATGATCAATAATATGATGCAACCTCAATTCCATTTTTATGTAGTTTTCTCTTATAAATAAAACTAGTGATAAAACAAGAAACTAAAAGATTCAATTGCAAGATCTAAAGATATACCTTCAAGCACTCACCTCCCCGGTAACGACGCCAGAAAAGAGCTTGATGTCTACTACGCAACTTTGTTCTTGTAGACACATGTTGGGCCTACAAGAACAGAGTTTTGTAGGACGGTAGCAATTTTCCTTCAAGTGGATGACCTAAGGTCTATCAAACCATGGGAGGTGTAGGATGAAGACGGTCTCTCTCAAACAACCCTGTAATCAAATAATAAAAAGTCTCTTGTGTCCCCAACACACCAAATACAATGGTAATTTGTATAGGTGCACTAGTTCGGTGAAGAGATGGTGATAAAAGTGTAATATTGATGGTAGAAATATATTTTTATAATCTGAATAAATAAAAACAGCAAGGTAGAAATAGTAAACAGGAACAAAAACGGTATTGCAATGCTTGGAAATGAGGCCTAGGGTCCGTACCTACGCTAGTGCAATCTCTCAACAATGCTAATATAATTGCATCATATAACCACCCCTCAAAGTGTGATGAACATTCACTCCAAAGTTCCTATCTAGCAGAGAACATAAGAAGAAATAGTTTGTAGGGTATGAACCCACCTCGAAGCTATTTTTTCCAGTCGATCTATCCAAGAGTTCGTACTAAAATAACACCAAATAATTTCAGATTCATAATACTCAATCCAATACGAAGAACTTCAAAGAGTGCCCCAAGATTTCTACCGGAGAAACAAAGACAGGAACGTGCATCAACCCCTATGCATAGATTACCCCAATGTCACCTTGGGGATCCGCGAGTTGAGTGCCAAAACATATATCAAGTGAATCAAAGTAATACCCCATTGTCACCGTGAGTATTAATTTGCAAGACATATATCAAGTTCTCTCAAAGCCATAAAAGTATTCAATTCGATAAAACGAAATCTCAAAGGAAAAACTCAATTCATCACAAGATAGAGAGGGGAAAACACCATATGATCCGACTATATTAGCAAAGCCCACGATACATCAAGATCTTGACATCCCAAGAACACGAGAGAGAGAGAGAGAGAGAGAGATTAAACACATAGCTACTGGTACAAACCCTCAGCCCCGAGGGTGGACTACTCCCTCCTCATCATGGTGGCCGCCAGGATGATGAAGATGGCCACCGGTGATGATTTCCCCCTCCGACGGAGTGCTGGAACAGGGTCTAGATTGGTTTTCGGTGGCTACAGGGACTTACGGCGGCAGAACTTTTGATCTAGGTTAACCCCGAGGGTTTTTGGAATTTTTTGGAATTTATAGGGTAAAGAGGGCGAACGGGAGGCCAACGAGGTGGGCACAACCTACCTGGGTGCGCCCGGGCCCCCTGGCGCACCCTGGTGGGTTGTGCTCCCCTCGGGGCACCCCCCAGGTGCTGCTTTGGCCCATCCCTAGGTGTTCTGCTCCATAAAAAATCCCAAAAAAGTTTCGTGGTGTTTGGACTCTGTTTGGTATTGATTTCCTGCGATGTAAAAAACAAGAAAAAAACATCAATTGGCACTGGGCACTGGGTCAATACGTTATTCCAAAAAAATGATATAAAGTTGCTATAAAATGATTGTAAAACATCCAAGAATGATAATATAACGACATGAATACTTCATAAATTAAAGATACGTTGGAGACGTATCAGCATCCCCAAGCTTAATTGAAGGAAATATGCCCTAGAGTCAATAATAAAGTTGTTATTTATATTTCCTTATATCATTATAAATATTTATTATTCATGCCAGAATTGTATTAACTAGAAACTTAGTACATGTGTGAATACATAGACAAATAGAGTGTCCCTAGTATGCCTCTACTACACTAGCTCGTTAATCAAAGATGGTTAAGTTTCGTAGCCATAGACATGTGTTGTCATTTGATAAATGGGATCACATCATTAGAGAATGATGTGATGGACAAGACCCATCCGTTTTCTTAGCACTATGATCGTTTAGTTTATTACTATTGCTTTCTTCATGACTTATACATGCTCCTATGACTATGGGATTATGCAACTCCCGAATACCGGAGTAACACTTAGTGTGCTATCAAACGTCACAACATAACTGGCTGATTACAAAATTGCTCTACAGGTGTCTTCGATGGTGTTTGTTGAGTTGGCATAGATCGAGATTAGGATTTGTTACTCCGTGTATCGGAGAGGTATCTCTGGGCCCTCTCGGTAATGCACATCACTATAAGCCTCGCAAGCAATGTGACTAATGAGTTAGTCATGGGATGATGCATTACGGAACGAGTAAAGAGACTTGTCGGTAACGAGATTGAACTAGGTATGATGATACCGACGATTGAATCTCGGGCAAGTAACTACCGATGACAAAGGGAACAACGTATGTTGTTATGCGGTTTGACCGGTAAAGATGTTTGTAGAATATGTAGGAACCAATATGAGCATCCAGGTTCTACTATTGGTTATTGACCGAAGATGTGTCTCGGTCATGTCTACATAGTTCTCGAACCCGTAGGGTCCGCACTCTTAACGTTCGATGACGATTTGTATTATGCGTTATGTGATTTGATGTACCAGAGGTTGTTCGGAGTCACGGATGAGATCACGGACATGACGAGAACTCTCAGAATGCCCGAGAGGTAAATATTCATATATTGGAAGGCTATATTCGAACATCGGAAATGTTCCGAGTGATTCGGGTATTTTTCGGAGAACCGAGGAGTTACGTGAATTCACTGGGGAAGTATTGGGCCTTATTGGGATTTAGTGGAAAGGAGAGAAGGGCCACTAGGGGGAGGCAGCGCGCCCCCCATGGGCTGGTCCGAATTGGACTAGGAGGGGGCGGCGCCCCCCTCTTTCCTTCTCCCTCTCCCTCTCCATCCTTCTTCTCCTACTTGGACTAGGAAAGGGGGAAACCAACTCCTACTAGGAGTAGGAATCCCCCCTTTGGGCGCGCCCCTTGAGGCCGGCCCTCCCCCTCCCCCCTCCTTTATATACGGGGGAGGGGGCACCCCATAGACACACAAGTTGATTTCTTAGAAGTGTGCGGTGCCCCCCTCCATAGTTTTCCACCTCGGTCATATTGTTGTAGTGCTTAGGCGAAGCCCTGCGTCGGTAACTTCATCATCACCGTCAACACGCCGTCGTGCTGACGAAACTCTCCCTCGGCCTCAGCTGGATCTAGAGTTCGAGGGACGTCACCGAGCTGAACATGTGCAGATCGCGGAGGTACCATGCATTCGGTACTTGATCAGTTGGATCGTGAAGACATTCGACTACATCAACCGCGTTACTCAACACTTTGGCTTTCGGTCTACGAGGGTACATAGACATACTCTCCCCTGTCATTTCTATGCATCTCCTAGATAGATCTTGCATGATCGTAGGAATTTTTTTTGAAATACTGTGTTCCCAAACAGTGGCATCCGAGCCAGGTCTATGCATAGATGTTATATGCACGAGTAGAACATAAAGAGTTGTGGGCGATAATAGTAATACTGCTTACCAGCATGTCATACTTTGATTTGGCCATATTTTTGGATGAAGCATCCCAGACCGACATTACATGACTGCGTTCATGAGACTGGTTCTACCGACGTGCTTCGCACACAGGTGGCTATTGGGTGTCTGTTTCTCCAACTTTAGTTGAATAGAGTGTGACTACGCCTGGTCCTTGTGGAAGGTTAAAACAACACACTTGACGAAAAATCGTTGTGGTTTTGATGCATAGGTAAGAACGGTTCTACAATGGAGATCAAGGTTTCTAGCCGGTGACGATGGTGATCATGACGGTGCTTTGGAGATGGAGATCAAAGGCACAAGATGATGATGGCCATATCATATCACTTATATTGATTGCATGTGATGTTTATCCTTTATGCATCTTATTTTGCTTAGTACGACGGTAGCATTATAAGATGATCTGTCACTAAATTTCAAGGTATAAGTGTTCTCCCTGAGTATGCACTGTTGCTACAGTTCGTCGTTCCGAGACACCACGTGATGATCGGGTGTGATAAGCTCTACATTCACATACAACGGGTGCAAGGCAGTTTTGCATAAGCAAAATACTCGGGTTAAACATGACGAGCCTAGCATATGCAGATATGGCCTCGGAACACTGAGACCGAAAGGTCGAGCGTGAATCATATAGTAGATATGATCAACATAGTGATGTTCACCATTGAAAACTACTCCATCTCACGTGATGATCAGACATGGTTGAGTTGATATGGATCCCGTGATCATTTAGATGACTAGAGGGATGTCTATCTAAGTGGAAGTTCTTAAGTAATATGATTAATTGAACTTTAATTTATCATGAACTTAATACCTGATAGTATTTTGCGTGTCTATGTTGTTGTAGATAAATGGCCCGTGCTGTTGTTCCGTTGCATTTTAATGCGTTCCTAGAGAAAGCTAAGTTGAAAGATGATGGTAGCAACTACACAGACTAGGTCCATAACTTGAGGATTATCCTCATTGCTGCATAGAAGAATTGCGTTCTCGAAGCACCGCTAGGTGCAAAGCCCGCTACAGGAGCAATACCAACTGTTATGAAGGTTTGGCAGAGCAAAGCTGATGACTACTCGATAGTTCAATGTGCCATGCTATACTACTTAGAATTAGGACTTCAATGACGTTTTGAACATCATGGAGCATATGAGATGTTCCAGGAGTTGAAGTTAATATTTCAAGCAAATGCCCGAATTAAGAGATATGAAGTCTCCAATAAGTTCTATAGCTGCAAGATGGAGGAGAATAGTTCTGTCAGTGAACATATACTCAGAATGTCTGGGTACCACAACCACTTGACTCAACTGGGAGTTAATCTTCCTGATGATAGTGTCATTGAGAGAGTTTTTCAATCACTGCCACTGTAACGACCCGACCCAAAATTGGTCAAGTCTCTGTGTAGCTATACCATCCCAAGATCATGCAGGCACACACAGTACATTGATGAAAAGATTCAAAGTTCAATCACACCTGAATTTATTGCACGATTCTCATATCGAGTCTTTATTACATCATCATAAATTCGGCCGAAGGCCAACTCATGAGAAATAAACTAAATAAAGTTGCGGAAGCATAGACGAATAGCGAGTCCATCCGACTCCATATGGCAATCGCCAAGCGTGGATCGTAGCCTCACTCCTGGTCAGAAAACTCCTCTACAACATAAGACGTTCGAGCCGTGTAGGCCAGCATTTTGAATATGCCGGCAAGTCATAGAGAGAACAACAATAATAATGCTAACACTATATGCAATTTGGCTGTGGGGCTCTAAGTTTTATGTTTTTGTGAAAAAGCCAGTTTTTCCCTACAACAAAGGACTTGATTGGAATTACTACAAAATGTTGGTAGTTATTGAGATGGTTACGCCAACCAATTTCTCATTCCCAATTATTAATTAACCCCTCAATTAAATTATTTGTTCGGTGTTGAGATTTCCGAAATACTCCAATTTCCAGAGGCTCATTTGTTCGTAACCGGGGACACGGCTAATCGATTAGGTTGTTACTCTACAAATCCTTGTGAACTTTACCCGAAAGATTCGTTCCCTCCTTTATGTCCTTGGACTGCATGGTGTTTGAAGACGGGATAAACGAAACAGGGTCTTCCATAGAGTTTCTCTAGGAACTGCCGGTGCCCATCCATGTCCTACCGTTCATCTACATCTGCTGGCACCGTCCGTCCAGAGTCACGCCTAAGGTTAACCCAGCCAGAGCCCATAATGGCTTGCGGCTGCACAGGTAAGCTTCCGGTCAAGGGTATCCATCCGTCTCTTCGTGGCTGGGTGAAGCTTTCCGCAAGATGTCATGGCGCTTCTCCATGCATCCCGGCCATCTGCTGGTTCCTCTAGGCTGCCCGTCAACCGTCCTCCACCCAGTAGTGAATTTGAAGTCCATCTTGAGCTTGAAGTCATGGGGTTGTCATCATCTTGACTCTCACATCTCCCTTATGAATCTCTCAACCAACCCCGTCTACGAGCATAGCAAGATAAACTACATCGTCTCGGGTAACAGTAGCAAGGGGAATTGGGTTCATCCTACCTCATGATACTACTCAAGACGTAACTAAAAATTCTCCTACTGCATGCATGGTGGGGAGGAATTGGGTTCATCCTACCTCATGATACTACTAAAAATTCTCCTAATGCCTGGCTGACGGTCTTCAAACGCTAGTGACTCGAGATAGCAAGCTTCGCACTCCGGAAATTCTATGGAGTCAAACAATAGCACAAATAAGTATTCCACTAAATAACATAACAACAAGCTAAAGGAAATCACAGAAGCACTCAAACCAAAACCAAAGAAAACTCAAGGAAAACAAAATCAAGGTTTTCATCACTTCAAGCAACAACAAAGAAATAGTTTTATCCTACTAACACTATACTTAACAGAACCAAAACAAGGGTTTTGCTAACTAACATAAAGGAAAACATCATATAAACTAGGTGCAAAAAGAATCACATCAATATCTATTATAGAACTCCTGTTATACCTAAAACAAAACTAATAAGAAAATAAAATCAAACTTTTTATTTTGCTGTAAATAAATGTTCACCCTCTGTAACTACATAAACTAATCTAAACTAAATTATAACAGGGGTAAAAAAATCTGTAATAACTAGAACAGCAGGAAGCAATAGCAAGCTAAATAAAACTAGAAAATCTTGATTTCGACTAAAACTAATTTTAATTCAATCTACAAATACCCCAACAAGTTCCTACTGCTAGGCTAGGTCAAAACTAAGCAGTGGCAAAAAGAATCACCTAAAAATATTAATTCTAGCTCAAATTATAGTAGAAATACTAATCTGACTAAAACTAATATAAAACTATTTTTATAATCTTAAACATGGCCGAATCTATTTTATACGGAAACTATAGGAAATTTGTAAACTAACAAAAAAAGATTCAACTAAAAGTAATAAATAACCTAAAAGATATAGACTTTACAAGAACTAGGGCGCTAACGGGCCGAAACAGTGAGCGCTCTAAAAATATCTAACGCGCGAGCGATTAATAGACCACTGCGCCCATGGGCTAACAGAAATAAACCGATCGGTTTGGTCTTATTAAACCTGGTAACTAAACCGGAAATAAACCATAAACTAAAACCGATCTAATAATAAAAACTAACCCTTCACTACATCTAATCTACACCGTAGACTGTAGATCGAACGGTGGAGAGGAGTTCCGGCGGCTTACAGTGAACTCGACGGCGACGACGGACGACAGTGACTAGGGCGACGATGGTGCGGCGGCTATGGTCGTCGGGGAAGGTGACGGAGGCATTCGGGCGATGCGGCGAAACGAGGCTAGGTCGAGGGTGGCGGTTGCTGCGGTCGGGGACGACGGAGACGAGTGGGACGAGCTCGGCGAGGCTCCTGGTGCTCTGCAACTCCGGCGACGGGCGGTGATGCTCAAGGCGGCGACTTCGGTGTTCCTTGGGTGAAGAGAGGATGTCAAAGAGGTGTGTACTGAATAGGGCGTTCGTGTGGATGGAAAGAGGGGTCGAGGTGATGCTCACCGGCGTCGGGTGGGGCGGATGAACGGCGGTGGCGGAGCGAGATCGGTTCGGATGGTGGCGGAGTTGTGGTGGGTTTTGGAGTAGGGTTTTAGGGGGATTCGAGAGAGGAGGCCGAGGGGTTTATATAGGGCAAGGTGTTGGAGGAGGGGGCGACGCGGGATCACGATCCCGAAAAGATCGTGGTGTCGGGCGGCGGTGGTCGTGCTCTAGTGTGGCATGGCGTGGGCGAGGGGAAAGAGATGAGGGCGGGCCCTCGCGGTCAGTGAGAGAGAGAGAGAGGGAATGAGGCAAGTGGGCAACCGGTCGCGAGGGGATTCGGGTGCGGGCGCGGCTGGGCTTGTAACACCCTCGATGCGGCTATATCTCCCACGTGTCGAAGCACGACTTAGAGACATAACCGCATTGAAAGCAATGTCGCAAGTGAGGTAATCTTCACACAACCCATGTGTTACGATAGGGGAAAAGATACATAGTTGGCTTACAATCGCCACTTCACACAATTACATGAATAAAACATTACAACATCCAAATACAATCAAGGTCCGACTACGGAACCAAAATAAAAGAAGAACCCCAAATGCGACAAGGTCCCCGATCGACCCCAACTGGGCTCCACTACTGATCAACTAGAACGAAACAACACAAAGGACAAGATCTTCATCGAGGTCCTCCTGAGCTTGGTTGCGTCATCTGCACGGACTCATCGGAACCTGCAAGCTGGTTTTGGAAGTACCTGTGAGCCACGGGGACTCATCAATCTCGCACCCTCGCGATCAAGACTATTTAAGCTTATGGGTAAGGTAAAAGGTATGAGGTGGAGCTGCAGCAAGCGACTAGCATATATGGTGGCTAACATACGCAAAAGAGAGCGAGAAGAGATAGCAAAGCACGATCGAGAAACTATGATCAAGAAGTGATCCTAGAACAACCTACGTCAAGCATAACTCCAACAACCGTGTTCACTTCCCGTACCCCACCGGAAAGAGACCATCACGGTTACACACGCGGTTGATGCATTTTAATTAAGGTCAACTTCAGGTTTTCTACAACCGGACATTAACAAATTCCCATCTGCCCATAACCGCGGGCACGGCTTTTGGAAGTTCGAATCCCTGCAGGGGTGTCCCAACTTAGCCCATGACAAGCTCTCACGGTCAATGAAGGAATAGACCTCCTCCCGAGACATTCCGATCAAACTCGGTATCCCGGTTCTACAAGACATCCTCGACAATGGTAAAACAAGACCAGCAAGACCGCCCGATGCGCTGACATCCTGATAGGAGCTGCACATATCTCGTTCTCAGGGCAACACCGGATGAGCGCTCCATACAACTAAAACCAGCCCTCAAGTTTCCCCGAGGTGGCGCTGCAAAGGACTCTAGTTCGGACCAACACTTAGACAAGCACTGGCCCGGGGGGGGGGTTAAAATAAAGATGACCCTCGGGATGCGCGACTCCCAAGGGAAAAAGGCTAGGTGGCAAATGGTAAAACCAAGGTTGGGCCTTGATGGAGGAGTTTTATTCAAAGCGAACTATCAAGGGGTTCCCATTATAACCCAACCGCGTAAGGAACACAAAATCCGGGAACATAACACCGATATGACGGAAACTAGGGCGGCAAGAGTGGAACAAAACACCAGGCATAAGGTTGAGCCTTCAACCCTTTACCAAGTATATAGATACATTAATTAAATAAGATATAGTGTGATATCCCAACAAATAAACATGTTCCAACCAGGAACAACAGCTCCATGTTCCAACAAGGAACAAACTTCAATCTTCACCTTCAACTAACAACGCTATAAGAGGGGCTGAGCAAAGCGGTAACATAGCCAAACAACGGTTTGCTAGGACAAGGTGGGTTAGAGGCTTGGTTCAACAATATGGGAGGCATGATAAGCAAGTGGTAGGTATTGCAGCATAGGCATAGCAAAATAGCGAGCAACTAAGCAAGCAAAGATAGAAGTGATTTCGAGGGTATGATCATCTTGCCTGACATCCCGCAAGGAAGAAGAACGAGTCCATGAAGAAGACAAACGGAAGTAGAAGAATGGGACCTCACAAACGCGACGTTACCGGAACCAACCCGAAGAAGCAAACACCGGAAAAGAAGCACACAACATAGTAAACAACCAACACATGAACATGGAATGATATGCGGGATGCGGTATGCGATGCATATGCAAGATTTGACAAGGAATGCATGAACCTGGCCTCAACATGGAATTCCAAGTGTGCCACTAGAAAGATGAGGTGAAATCGCTTGAAAACGATATAAAGAACGCCGTAATCGGAGTTACGGTTTGGAAATGGCAAGCGATTCAAATATGACACCGGTCTGTGATTTACAGCAAGTAGCCATCTAAATGCAATGAGATGAACATGCTACAGCACCCAAACATGGCATCAAAATACATGGCAGGGATCCATCCAAGATGCTTAACAAAAGTCTAGCACTGAGCTACGGCCAATTCATACATTAACAGGTTCAAACAAGCATGGCAAAAAAGCAAACGGTAAACAGATCTCAGACTTGGTGAAATTAACACAAGCCTGGAATTTCAGATCAGGTAGCACACTTCGGAGCATGAAAACGATATGCTACAGGACGTGAACATGGCAAAGTAAAGCATGGCATGGAACTACTCAAAGAGCTTAACAAAAGTCCCTTAGTGACCTTGAGCCAAAAGGGATCAGAAAATATAATTGTAAGTATGTGAACATGGCAAAAACATAAACAGATCACAGACTTAGTGAAAACTGGAGCATGCTGAAACAGTTATCAAGTAGGCATGTTTACGAGCTCGATGCACTCACTACAGAGCAAGTCATGACGAGATAAGAATACACCCATCAAGAATACACAAAATACAAGTATACATGGCAAGAATAATAACATGGCATGCACGGATTAACTACAACATCCTCGGCAAAATCGCTAACAAGTAGACAATCTGCCCAGATTCACGAAATGGCAAAACTAGAGCTCGATTGACTCAAGCTAGGGTGCTCCAAAATTGCAAACAAAGACATGGATGGATAGAGCACTACAAGATTAACAAAACATCCTTACTGATCATCCTCAAAAGAGGCACGGATCACTAGGAAACAACATGAACATATGGCCATATGAGATAAACAACTCAAGGACTTGGTGGAAATGCTAAGTCCCTGAAATCAGCATTACCAAGTGCCTCACTTTGCAAGCTTGTGCTAGTCACCACACACATCACAAAAATACATGGGTTGCACCTCTTGATAGATGGCAAAACCCTTAACAAAACATATGAAGAGCTCATGGGCATATCATGCACACAATAATCATGGCAAAAATGACAAATGTCTAAATGGAGCAGCAGATCTGACAATTATCTCAAGTAGCACTCTTCCAACAGCATTTCGGGCATCAAGATGAGCTCAAATGAAAATGATGCAATGAGATGAAATGATGTACTCTCTGAGACGAACATTTTGATATGCCATATGCATGAATCGGAGCTATGGATGCAAGGTTACGAGGCGATGAACATGGGCATGTGGATCTAGGAATTTCGGGGACTTGGTGAAATTTATACCTCCGCGAAAGTCAACGCGGGATGAGGATATCCGGGATGGAGAGATCCTAGGACGGGCACGGGCGTGATCGGCGAGGTGGTGGATCTGATCCCGATATGTGGAGGAGAGGGCCGGCTAGGGTTCCGGCAACGCACGGATTTCGAGGATCGCCGGAGGGAGCTCGGGAACGTCGCCGAACTTGGGGACTCCGGCCGGAGAAGGTTGGCGGCGGGGGCGGCGACCGCGGCGAGCTTGGAGGCGGCGGGTCCGAGCGGCGCGAGCTCGGCGGACGGCGGCGAGCTCCGCCGGAGACGAGCGGCGGCAGGCCGGACATGAGGCGTGGGGAGGAGGACGAAGGGCGGCGCGGACGGCGGAAAAACTCCGGCGGCGGAGCTTCGTGGAGGCGGCGGGGCTCGGGCGCGAGGAGCGGGACGCCTCGGGCTCCCGGCGCACGGCGGCGATGAGTTGGGCCCGCGCGGGCCCGATCTGGGTTCCGCGGGCCGGCGGGCGCGGGGGCGAAGTGGGGCGCGGTGGCCGGCCAGGTGGCGCTCCGCGAGTGGCTGAGGAGCGGCGGCGTGGCGACGTGGCGGCTCCGGATTGGTCCGGGTGAGGTGGCGGCGGCACGGACATGTCCAGCACCGGATGGACATGTCCGGCGATGCGAGAGGAGTGGGGCTTAGGGTTCATCCGCGAAAATTTCGGGGATGGCCACATATATATAGGTAGAGGGAGCTAGGAGAGTCCAAATGAGGTGCGGTTTTCGGCCACGCGATCGTGATCGAACGACTGAGATGATGGAGTAGGTTTAGGTGGGTTTTGGGCCAAATTGGAAGGGTGTTGGGCTGCAACACACACGAGGCCTTTTCGGTCCCTCGGTTAACCGTTGGAGCATCAAACGAAGTCCAAATGGAACGAAACTTGACAGGCGGTCTACCGGTAGTGAACCAAGGCCGCATGACAAGTCTCGGTCCAATCCAGAAATGTTTAATCCCCACACACGAGAAGAAGGTAGAAATGAGCACCGGAGGAGAACGGAACGCCGGAATGCAAAACGGACAACGGGTATGCATGAGACGAACACATATGCAAATGAAATGCACATGATGACATGATATGCAATGCATGACACACAAGCAATGACAAGGCAACAACAGCGAATAACTGGAGGACACCTGGCACATCGGTCTCGGGGCATTACAGGGCTGCGGCTGCGGCTCGCTGTTGGGCCGTGTCGGGTGGCTGGCTGGGCTGGTTGGTCTGGCCAGCTCGGGGCTTTCTTTCCATTTTTTTTGAATTAAGGTAGAGAGAAAAAACTAAACTAAGAGAAAACTATAATATTTTTATATAAGACATATATATCAAAATTCTCAGGGGAATTAATCCTACAACATGGACATTTTTCCAGAGGCAAAACACAAACAAAAAAACATCTACTCGAAATCCCAAATAAGATTCAAATTTCAATTCAAACTTTTTGGTCATATTTTCTTCTGACATTTTTGGAGTGTCATGTTTACTCCTATCATACTTTTGCTCAAGTATTTTGTCAGGCATTTCTTTTTGAAAGAAATTTCAATTGCCAAGTCGAATCCAATTCAAACAACAACTCAAATGCCTCTGAAAATTTCCAAATGCCACACAATTCAAACAAAATGCATAGATGCTTAACTAATAATTATAAAACATTCCAAATTGAAAATTTGGGATGTTACAAACCTACCCACCTTAAGATGAATCTCGCCCTCGAGATTCGGGTTGGCTAACAAATAGGTGTGAGTGGTCTTGGCGGAGATCTTTTTCTCGCTCCCAGGTGGCTTCCTCCTCGGAGTGGTGGCTCCACAGAACCTTGCAAAACCTGCTGATCTTGCTGCGGGTAACTCTGTTCATAGTCTCGAGAATTCTGACGGGTTTCTCCTCATAAGTCGGATCACTGTCAAGCTGTATGGCCTCTAGAGGCACTGTGTCTCTCAAAAGGAATATCGGCCATCTCGGCATGGCATTTATTCAGCTAGGATACGTGAAACACATCGTGAACTCCTAACAATCCTTCCGGAAATTCCAGCTTATATGCAACTTCTCCTCTGCGTTCGAGGATTTTGTAGGGGCCAATGAACCTGGGTGCTAATTTTCTGTTAACCCCAAATCTCTTGATTCCACGAATTGGGGACACACGGAGATATGCTCGGTCTCCAACTTCATACGTTATCACCTTGCGTTCACTGTCGACATAACTCTTCTGTCTCGACTGGGCTATCTCGAGTCTATCTTAAATCAGCATGACTTTCTCTTCGGAGTCTCTGATAAGATCGGGACCAAAAAGTTTTCGGTCTCCAACACCATCCCACAGCAATGGTGTGCTACACCTCCTTCCGTATAGAGCTTCGAAAGGGGCCATTTTCAGACTGGTCTGATAGTTGTTGTTGTACGAGAACTCTGCGTATGGCAAATTGTCATCCCAGCTAGACCTGTAGTCTAGCGCACAGGCTCTCAACATGTCCTCCAGAATCTGGTTGACTCTCTCGTTCTGTCCATCTGTCTGCGGATGAAAAGTTGTACTGAACTCCAGCCTCGTAGCCAAAGTTTCATGCAACCGATTCCAAAACTTTGAGGTAAATTGTGTTCCTCTATCTGACACGATACTCCTCGGAACTCCGTGCATACATATGATCCTGGTCATGTATATCTTGGTTAACTTAGCGTTGGTATATGTAGTATTCACGGGAATGAAATGGGCTACCTTGGTCAAGCGATCAACTACTACCCAAATAGAATCATAACCTGAACGGGTCCTGGGTAATCCTGTGATAAAATCCATTCCAAGTTTTTCCCATTTCCACTCGGGAATCGGCAGTGGTTGAAGTAAGCCTACCGGCTTCTGATGTTCTGCCTTTACTCGCTGACAAACATCGCATACTGCTACGTACTCAGCAATATCCTTCTACATACCTGTCCACCAGAAACTTTCCTTTAAATCCAGATACATCTTGGTGTTTCCTGGGTGAATCTAGTACGGTGAATCATGGGCCTCCTGAAGAATTAACTTCCTGACCTCTGGGTCATTATGCACATAGATACAATCCTCAAACCATAAAGTTCCGTGTTCATCCTCACGAAAACCTTTACCCTTTCCGTTACTCATCTTTTCCTTTATCTCTGCAATTTCCTTGTCCATCTTCTGTGCTTCACGGATTCTTTCGGTCAAAGTGGATTGAATATCCAAGGTGGCGACAAATCCTCTTGGTACTATCTCCAATAGGAGATCTCTGAGATCGTCGGCTAATTTCTAAGGTAATCCTCCAGCTATGAGGGTGTTCACATGGCTTTTACGGCTCAAGGCATCTGCTACAACATTTGCTTTCCCTGGGTGATAATGCAATCTCATGTCATAGTCCTTGATCAATTCAAGCCATCTCCTCTGTCTGAGGTTCAACTCCTTCTACGTGAAAATGTACTTCAAGCTCTTATGATCCGTGTAAACATCACAACTATTTCCGACAAGGAAATGTCTCCATGTCTTGAGTGCGTGCACTACGGCTGCTAACTCCAAATCATGTGTGGCATAATTCATATCGTGAGGTCGTAGCTGTATGGAGGTATAAGCTACAACTTTTCCTTCTACATGAGCACTCCTCTGAGTCCTTGACGAGAAGCGTCACAATACACCTGATAATCATTGTGTATGTCCGGCAAAATGAGTATTGGGGCTATAACCAGATGTTTCTTCAACTCCTAAAAACTGGCTTCACAATCCTCGATCCAAATGTACTTGGTTTCCCTCTTCAATAGCTCAGTCATTGGTTTAGCAATCTTGGAGAAATTCTCAGTAAATCTCTGATAATATCCTGCAAGTCCAAGAAAACTGCGGATCTCCTTGACTGAGGTGGGGGATTGCCAGTTGGTGACCGATTCAACCTTGGTGGGGTCGACTGCTATTCCTTCTCCTGAAATAACATGTCCGAGGAATCCGACTTCCTTCAACAAAAATTCACATTTGTTGAACTTGGCATATAACTGATGTTCTCGGAGTTTCTCCAGAACTAGACGGAGATGTTCCTTGTGCTCTTCCTCGCTCTTGGAGAAAACCAATATGTCATCGATGAACACCACGCTAAACTTGTCTAGATATTCCATGAATACCTTGTTCATCATGCTCATGAAATACGCAGGGGCATTAGTCAATCTGAATGACATGACAGTATACTCATATAAACCATACCTGATGGTGAAAGCTGTTTTGGGTATATCCTGTTCACGAATCTTCAGCTGATGATACCCTGATCGTAGATCGATCTTGGAAAATACTTTGGCTCTGACTAGCTGATCAAATAAATCATTAATCATCGGTAGAGGGTACTTATTCTTGATGGTCACGTCGTTTAATGAACGATAATCTACAACCATTCTTAGGGTTCCATCCTTCTTCTCTACCAAAAGAACTGGGGCTCCCCAAGGTGACGAACTTGGGCGAATATATCCTTTCTCCAATAATTCCTTGATCTGCTGCTTGATCTCTTCCAAATCATTCGGGGGCATCCGACAGGGTCTCTTGGATATTGGGGCTGTGCCAGGTAATAACTCGATCAAAAATTCTATTTATCTGTCTGGTGGCATTCCTGGTAATTCCTCCGGAAATACATCCGGAAAATCTTGTACTACAGGCACTTCCTCCTGAACCACTCTTGTGAGGGAATTCACCTGCTTCTTTATCGGTGTGCGTCTGGATACATACTTGATCCTCTTCTGCTCAGGGGTGGTGAGCAAAATCGTCTTGCGGGCACAGTCGATGTTCCCTTCAAACTTCGTCAACTAGTCCATGCCTAGGATCACGTCCAATCCCTGCGATTCTAAGACTATGAGGTCTACGGGAAAATCATGATTTCTGATGCTGAGGGTTGAATAACAGCCTAAGCCTGCCATCATCTCTCCTCCTGGGGAAGTGACCTGAAGCGGGGTTCTAAGGGTCCTAGTGGGCAAACCATACTTTTCCACAACTACCCTTGATATGAATGAATGCGTTGCACTAGAATCAAAGAGTACCAATACTGGATGTGAATTTAATAAAAACTTACCAACCACAGTGTCTGGATGATCATAGACGTCCTCCACGTCAATGTGATTCACCTAAGCACGAGGAAAAGGGTTGGGCGTCTTTGTTGAGCTTCCATTGCCGTTGCCGTTTCTATTCCTCTGCTTGACCTTCGGACAATCGGTGGCATAGTGTCATGTCTTCTGGCACTTGAAATAGGTGATATGACTCAGATCCTTTTTAGTCGGAGCAGGACGGTGCCGGTTGCCATTGCCTCCATTGCCTGACTTGGAGTTGTTGTCGTGGTTGCGATTGTTCCCATTCCCTCCATGGTTATGTCCTCCATGATTATGTCCTCCATGGGTGTGATGGGTATGTCCTCCCGAGTATGGGGCATAGCAGGGCTTCTGCTGAGCTCCGGAGTTGTACTTTCCCT
Source organism: Triticum dicoccoides (assembly GCF_002162155.2). Classification (NCBI taxonomy): domain Eukaryota; kingdom Viridiplantae; phylum Streptophyta; class Magnoliopsida; order Poales; family Poaceae; genus Triticum; species Triticum dicoccoides. The sequence continues at coordinate 378,054,872 of NC_041386.1, forward strand.
GGCCATATTTCCTCTTGCGGCTTTCAATCTGCTGTTGCTTGCCTTCAAGTATAGTGGCCTTGTCTACCAGCTCCTGGTAGTTGTTGAAGGTAGCCACCATTAGCTGCATTCCCAGCTCATCATTGAGTCACTCAAGAAACTTCTCCTGTTTTGCGGCATCTGTGGCCACATCATCTGGGGCATAGCGAGATAATTTGCTGAACTCATCCACATATTGCCCCACAGTACGGTTCCCCTGGCGCAAGTTGCGGAACTCACGCTTTTTAAGACTCATGGCTCCAGCTGAGACATGAGTGGTGCGGAAGGCCCGCTGGAACTGATCCCATGTCATGGTGGCAACTGGATAAGTGGTGGTGTAGTTCTCCCACCAAGAGGCTGCAGGTCCATTCAGTTGATGTGCGGCAAAACGCACCTTCTTAGCGTCTGTGCATCCAGCAGTTGTTAGATCCTTTCCGATCTTGCGGAGCCAATCATCGTCTACAATCGGCTTAGTGCTACTAGAGAACACCGGCGGATTCAACCTGAGGAACCGGGTCAGGTTATCGACAAGGGGTGGTGGCGGTGGATTGTTGTTGTTCTTGCCTTGGTTTTGGATGAGCATTTGCATTAACGCATTTTGCTGTTGAATCAGCTGGGTGAGCTCCGGCGGGAAAGTGAAACTGGGGTCATGTCTCGGAGGCATCTGGTGTTATGGAGTGGATGAGAAATTAGAATAGAACAAGGGTCTAATGAGAAAATAGCACTACCCAAATGAATGCACACACATAATCACACCAATCATTTATTCATTCATCTTAAACAAGGTTCAATCTCGAATTACAAAATCTCACGACTAATCAAAAATAACGGCCTAACTGATTGACGAAAACAAAATAACATGGCGGTCTACTAAATGTCTTCATCAATTATCCTTGCGTCCTCTAGTGTGTCGTCCTCTAGTGCGGCGCCTCCTCTTGCAGCTTCCTTCGGTGGAGCTCTCTTCATAATCCCCGTCATTGCTCACGAGGGGTTCATTATCTCCACTTGGAAAAAGGTCTTCTCCCAGATCCATCTTCTCCTCCAGTGTGGCAATATATTTCTTCCGGTCCTCGAGTCTATCCATAAAATCCTTGACTTCTTCTTCATGCTCATAGTGGGATTCACGTCCTGCATCCTCCAGTTCCATTTCATGACGATGCAACTTTTGGACCGTCTTCAAGATCCCGCGCATCTGAATCTCTAGATCCCTGATGTGAGCCTCCAAGTCTTGGGCATATGAGCGAACAGAGTCGTCATCAATAGTGCAGATGAGCTCTCCATCTGCAGTCCTGCGAGAAATCATGGTGTGGTCTGATCCAACGAGCTCGGCCCTGTATTCCTCCTGGATGCGTCCAAGTGCAGTATGAATTGCTATGTCTCTCCCGAGTATCCAAGTGGGAGCAGTGAACCTGAAGTCAACAGGCGCTGAGAGACTTCTGAAAGTCCTCCCTGGTATGTGTACCTTAATCCTATAGTGAGGGTCTTCTGGAAATGCCATGATAGGGGTCCCGGTGATAGACGGCAGAGAAATCTTCAATTCCTTGATGATCTGGACCAGCCTCCTACCGAAAAGCATTGTCTCATCTGGCTGGCTGTCAGGACCCCGACTCTATGCCACATCGATCTAGCATGTAACACCTCATATCACTTTGCGGCCTCACGCACGGTATCCCCACGGGTGTCGCCTTACCTTTGCCCGGGACCGTTTGCGCATTTTGGCACACGTATATGATGGTGTCGCTAGCATCCATATGATAAAGAGCCCGGGCTGACATGGCTAGTCGTAAACCCAAAGTGGCACTAACTTACAGGGACAGGCATCCATGACCCAGCATCGAACGTGTCGGTCATCAGCGAGTGAATCTAGGCTGTAGCACTGGGCTAACAGGACTCCGGTGAACCGGGCTGTAGCGGGCTAGCAGGACTCCGGTATTCATCGCGTGACATTTCCCCGAAGGGACAGACACAGGATCGAAGAAGGACACATGCCGGCCAGCCTAAGTGTTCCGGAGCAGTAGCAAGCTACCCGGGCTCAGTGGAAGCACTAGGAGACATTTCCCGGTAAGAGAGGCTACTAAGGATAAACAACTAGATAGACAGATCCCACACATAGCAATACACATTACACGTACGCATAACATGCAAGTATGTGCTGTTCAACATGGCATCACAGCATAACTCAACAATCATATAGAATAAGGCTCAGAAGAGCCATCACAGCTTTATTACAAACAGGGGTCACATGACCCAACAGTCAGAGCAATCAAGCAACAAGCGGAAGCATTACATGTCTGAGTACAGACATCTACAAATGAAAAGGGCTGAAGAGCCTGACTATCTACACCATCCGATCAAGATCGTAGCTGAGGTACTAGCTACTAGTCGAAGTCCACGAGAACACTAGTAAGACCGAAGTCTCAGCTGCAAAAACATAAATAAAGCAACATGAGTACAAAGGTACTCAGCAAGACTTACATCAGATCCTATCGTACATGCTTTTGTATCAAGAGGGTAATGTGGGGTTTAGTTGCAGCAAGCCAGCTTTGACTCTGTGGCTATCCTGTTCTACGACTACCAGAAACTCTGGAGGTGAAACAACGTACACGAGTCCACTAATCACCATACAATACACTACTATGGATTCATCCCCGTCTCCCTACGAGAAGGCCATCCATAGCACTCACACTTGTCTTGAGGATTTTAGGGTATCCACTTCAAGTTGTCTATGTACCATGTAAGCATCCAAGAAGTCCATAACCGCGGACCCGGCTATTCGAATAGATCATGTTAACCCTGCAGGGGTGTACTTCTTCACACACGCTCTCGCCACTTACCGCCATGTACACGTCATGTATCTCGGCAACCTTCAAGCGGAAGCCTGGCGAGGGTGTCGGCCACGACCTGACTAACCCCACAAGACTCTAGTCCAGGTTTATCGCCTATTCGGGTTCCATCCGCAAGGAGATCCGGCCGGGGTGTCGCTTACGGCCCCAAACGATGTGTACAGGGTTCCCGAGCCCACCATCCGGGTGCCACTTGGTACACCGGGCCACGTGTGCCTAGTCTATCCCAAGCCCACCCTGCCGGGTGCCACTTGGTAGAAAAATAGCACTACCTACAAACACCAGAAACTAGTTGCGACTCCTGGACAGAGACCAAGTTGGTTAATAAGTCGAGAGGGGTCGAGTTACCGGAACCCAATGTGTGGTAGTATCGAGTCATTGGACAACATACATAGAACTCAGTGCTTAAGGACGGTTCCAATGAGACAACCCACCATGTACTCCTACATGGCCTCTCACCGCTACCTTTACCAAATCGTGTTCACACACTTCACTCTCAGCATCAGAACATATCGTAACACTTCAATTCATTCCCAATGAACCAGACCTGACACAACTCTAAGCAATAGCAGGCATAGCATGGTAGGAACACAACAATGGCTTCAATCAACTCCTACACATGCTAGTGGGTTTCAACTATTTACTGTGGCAATGACAGGTCATGCAGAGGAATGGGTTCAACTACCGCAGCACAAAGTAGCAGATGAATCATTGTTGTCCTAATGCAATAACTGAGAGCAGGAGCGAGAGAGTAGGGTTTTATCGAAATGAACAAGGGGGGTTTGCTTGCCTGGTAATTCAACAAGGGAGGCACTGCTTCACAGACAGGTACTCTGGAACGTCTCCGGAGTAGGACCTATCGAGAAGGAACGGTGCCGGCAATCAATACACAATCATATGCAACAATATGATGCATGAACATGGCATGTAGATGTGATGCTGTTGAGCTAATGCAACTAGTAAACATTTGGTTTGAAGTCCATTTGAACCAAAGGTTCAAATGCATTACTAAATTAAGTCTCTTAATATGCCATAATGTGTTTTCTCATATTCAGCATGTATAAGTTGGTTTGTCATGCATGAAACTAGTACAGATGGAAAGATTGCATTTTTCTGATAATTTTTCATATATAAATTATTTCAATCTGAGCTACGGTTGAATTGTTATGAATTTTTGAAGTTTAAATCATTTTCTGGATTTTCTGAATTATTTTAATTCCAGAAAATAAATAATTGCGTCAGCATGATGTCAGCACGACGTCAGTGGTTAACTGGGCTGGTCCGGGTCAAACCTGACGTGTGGGACCCACACGTCAGTGACAGGGGGGGTTAAACAGGGGTTAATTAGTTTAATTAAAAGGTTAGGGGGGTCGGGCCCACTGGTCAGCGTCAGGGGGGTTAGTTAACGGTGATTAGCACTAAGCTAATCACCTGACGACGGGGCCCACTGTCATTGAGCCAGGGGAGGTCAAACCCCTGGTCAACCGGGGCTAAAACGCCGGCGTTTAGCCGCCGGCGGCAACAAACGCGGCGGAGGGGCTCGGGATCGCCGTTCCGGCGACCATTCGGGCGGCGGAGACCATGGGAGCGAAGCCCGCGCTCACGCGCATCCAGTGGAACACGCGGGAGGCTGCGGGGGCGGCGGAGCTCGCCGGAGCGAAGCTCGGGGCGGCTGCCGGAGCTCGGCTTCGAGCGGGAACGGGCTGCGGGGCATGGCAGGAGCTGCGGGCGGAGGCGTTGGACTTCTGGGAGGCTACTGAGCGCGGTGGCAGGTGCAGGCACGGGCTGCGGTGGCTCTGGCCACGACGGCGAGGGGCTGCGGCGGCGATGGCTTCGGCCATGGTGGGGAACGGGGCTATGGCGCAGAAACGAGGGGGAGAAGAGAGGGGAAACGGGAAGAAGCTCACGGCGATCACGCAGAGCAGCACAGCGGGGTCGGGGAAGACCTGGTGACGGCGAATCGACGGCGGCGGACGGCGGAGCCCGAGGAGGAAGACGAGGGCGATAGCGGCGATGGAGGCCGTCCGGAGGTGCGTGGCTCGATGAGGAGCTTCAGGGCGAGGGGGCGGAGCTTCCGCGTGTGTCAGGGAGGCGAGGGGAGGTCAGTGGCGATGGCTATGGCGAACGGCGGCAGCGGTGGTTCTCGGGTGAGAGAGAGAGAGCAGGGGGAGAGGAGGAGGGCGAGGGAGAGGGAGTGAGAGCGGTGCGGGGCAGCGCGTGGCGACGTTCCGGACGTCCAGGCGTCGAGGGGGAGGACAGGCAGGCAGGTGCCGTGGCGGCACGGCGATGCGCACGCGCCGGCCACACGCCCCTGGCCTCCTGGCGGGAGGTGGAGGACGACTGGCGTCGGCCAGTCAGCTGGGCCGAGCTACTGGGCCGATCGGGTAAGTGGCCCAGGTAAGTTTCTCTCCCCTATTCTGTTTTCTTTTCTAATTTTCTGACATTTGTTTGATTTAATAAATATATTAAATCATTTAATTTTATTATGCCAATTTTTGCAGGAGCTAGATATAATATTCTAGAGCTCTTTTATAATTGGCATAATTTTTGGACCATATTTCATATATATAGAAATATATTTCCAATGCAAATATTTATCGAATTAATCCAAATGGCCAAAATAAATGTCCATGAGCTCCTAAAAATATTGTTTTGATTTTTATCTCTGTCCAATATTTTCAGAGGGCAACATGAGCATTTTCTTGGACCCTGTTGGAGAATTTTTTTATTTGGGTCATTTTCAAAAATGATTCTGAGGGTTCCACCAATCCTCATTTCAAATTTAAATGAAATTTAAATATGATGCACAAATAGCTAGCTAGTCTAAGTCATACCAGACTAGGGATGTGACAACTCGCCCCCACTTGAAAGAATCTCGTCTCGAGATTCAGGGGTCGACGGAAAGAAAGCGGGGTACTCCAGTCGAAGACGATCTTCTCGCTCCCAAGTAGCTTCTCTCTCGGAATGATGAGACCACTGAACTTTGAGAAACTTGATGTTCTGACGTCGGGTAACACGCTCTGCTTGATCAAGAATGCGAACCGGGTACTCTCGGTATGTGAGGTTATCTTGGAGATCAAGCGTTTCGTGGTCCACTCCGCGGATGGGATCCGAGAAGCAACGCCTGAGTTGAGAGACGTGGAAGACATCATGAACTCGAGAAAGATGTGGGGGTAATTCCAATTGGTAGGCAACCTCTCCTCGTTTAGCGAGAATACGAAAAGGACCAATGTAACGAGGAGCCAACTTGCCCTTGATACCGAAACGATGGGTACCCTTCAAAGGAGTAACCCGAAGGTAAGCTTGGACGCCGATTTCATAAGTCACATCCTTATGATGACTATCGTACTGACTTTTCTGACGAGACTGGGCTGTTTTCAGATTCTCACGAATGATGCGAACTTGCTCTTCTGCCTCCTGGATCATATCCGGTCCAAAGAATTGTCTTTCACCGGTTTCTGACCAGTTCAAAGGTGTTCGACATCTTCGTCCATAGAGAACCTCAAAAGGAGCTTTCTTGAGGCTGGATTGATAGCTATTGTTATAAGCAAACTCGGCGAAAGGAAGACATTTCTCCCAATCCATACCGAATGAGATAACGCAAGCTCTGAGCATGTCTTCGAGAATTTGATTGACCCGTTCCACCTGACCACTCGACTGAGGGTGGAAAGCGGTACTGAAGGAAAGATGGGTTCCCATGGCAGTTTGGAAACTCTCCCAGAAATGAGAAGTGAAAAGACTGCCACGGTCTGAATTGATCTCTAGTGGAACACCATGGAGTGATACTATTCGAGAAATGTATAAGTCAGCAAGCTGACTAGCGGTGATACTCTCTCGAACAGGTAGGAAGTGCGCCACTTTGGAGAGACGGTCAACGACTACGAAGATAGCGTTATTCCCTTTCTTGGTCCTGGGAAAGCCGGTGATGAAGTCCATACCAACTTTATCCCATTTCCACTCAGGAATAGCTAAAGGCTGAAGGGTGCCAGCAGGTCTTTGATGCTCTGCCTTAACGCGACGACAAACGTCACATTTAGCAATGAACTCAGCGATTTCTCTCTTCATCCTAGTCCACCAGAACCTCTGGCGTAGGTCCTGATACATCTTAGTACTACCGGGATGAATCATGAGAGGAGATTCATGCGCCTCCTTAAGAATCAACTGACGAAGATGTTGCTTCTTGGGAACCACCAAGCAATTTTCAAAGAAAACAACACCATGATCATTCATAGAGAAACATCCACCAACTCCCTTCTTAATGTTTCTCTTGATCCGGGTAATCCCTGTATCATGCTTCTGGGCTTCTGTGATAAGGTCCACAAGGGTAGGTTTCGCCACCAAGGTAGAAAGAAAACCGCGAGGAGCTATGTGGAGATTAAGCTTACAGAATTCCTCGTGGAGAAGTGGTTGGCCTTGCTGCAACATGAGATTGTTACAATAAGATTTACGGCTTAGAGCATCAGCCATGACATTGGCTTTGCCTGGGGTGTAGGTAATCCCTAGATCATAATCTGTGATCAACTCCAACCAACGTCTTTGCCTAAGGTTCAGATCCGGTTGGGTGAAGATATACTTGAGACTCTGGTGATCGGTGTAGATCTCGCAACGTTTACCAAGGAGGTAATGTCGCCAGGTCTTGAGTGCATAGACTACGGCTGCAAGCTCTAGATCATGTGTAGGATAATTCTCCTCATGTGGATGCAACTGTCGAGATGCATAGGCAATCACATGACGATCCTGCATAAGAATGCAACCTAGTCCCTGTCGTGAGGCGTCGCAGTAGATAATAAAGTCTTTAGTGAAGTCCGGTGGCACAAGTATGGGAGCAGAAGTCAGGCGTCTTTTCAGTTCCTGAAAACTGTACTCACACTGTGGGGACCATTCAAACTTTTTATCTTTCTTGAGAAGTTCCGTGAGGGGTTTGGCTACTTTGGAGAAGTTTTCAACAAAGCGGCGACAATAACTGGCTAGACCAAGGAAACTCCTAACTTGTTTAACGGTCTCAGGTGGAGTCCAATCGAGAACGGCTTGAACTCTCTCGGGATTGACAGCAATGCCCTTACCAGAGATTACGTGGCCTAAGTAGGTCACTTCTGACAACCAAAATTCACACTTGGAGAACTTGGCATAAAGGCGGTGCTCTCTGAGTTTTTCTAACACGAGTCTAAGATGTTCGGCATGCTCTTCCTCGTTCTTCGAGTAAATAAGAATATCATCGAGGTAAACCACGACGAACTTATCTAAGTACTCCATGAAGATCGAGTTCATCAAGCGGGAGAATGTGGCTGGGGCGTTGGTTAGACCAAAGGACATGACCGTGTACTCGTACTGGCCATAACGAGTGACAAAAGCTGTCTTGGGAATGTCCCCGTTTCTGATCTTGATTTGGTGGTATCCTAACCTCAAATCCATCTTGGAGAAGACTGAGGATCCAGCGAGCTGGTCATACAGGTCGTTGATCCTGGGGAGCGGATACTTGTTCTTTATCGTGACCAAATTAACGGGATGATAATCTACAACCATCCGGTCCGTACCGTCTTTCTTCTTAACAAAGAGGACGGGGCAAGCCCAAGCAGAAGAACTAGGACGGATGAAACCCTTTTGCAAGGACTCATCGAGTTGTTTCTTAAGCTCGGCTAGTTCTAGGGGTGCTATCTTGTAAGGTCTCCGGGAGATTGGAGCTGTTCCTGGGATAAGATCTATGACGAACTCTACATCTCTGTCAGGTGGAACACCTGGCAGTTCCTCTGGAAGGACATCCGGAAAGTCACGGACTACCGGGATATCTTCAAGGTCTGGAAGAGGGCTGGCATTAAGAGAATAGAGCTGACGCTTTGCAACTCTGGTGGGGACGGTGACTAACTTGCCAGATGGGTGTGTAAGCTGAACAGATCTTGTGTAGCAATCAATCTTGGCATGATGAGCTGTCATCCAGTCCATACCCAAGATGATGTTAATATCTGAGGACTTGAGGGCTACAAGTGATGCAAGGAATACAAGTCTATCAACAAGGATTTCATTACCATGGCTGATTCTGGTGGTCTGCCATCTAGACCCTGGGGTTTGGATTTCAAGCGGAGTTGGCATATCGCAAAATGACATGTCGTGCAAACGAGCATAGCCTTCAGAAATGAAGGAGTGAGATGCCCCAGTATCAAATAGAACTGATGCTGGGTGACAATTGACAAGGAGTGTGCCAAGAACGACATCTGGATCATCATGAGCGTCTTTAGCTGAGACGTGATGCACACGTCCACGTTCAGTGGAAACTGACTTGACACTGATCATCTTGCGTGATGGCTTAATACAGCCAACAGTCTTCTCGGCCTTGGGTGGAGCATAACTAGTCTGAGAGCAGTCACGTGCATAGTGTCCTGGCTTCCCGCATGTGAAGCAAGTCCCTGAGGTTGGACGGGGACCCGCACTCACAAGCGGTCTACCAGTAGGCCTCGGTGGAACATATGACTGAGCTGGAGGAGGCACCACATGAGATGACCTCGGTGTATAACCGGAAGGAAGAGCGGAGTTTGGAACCCAAATCCGGCGTTTCTGGGAACTAGAGACAGAGGGAGATCCCAAATCACGGGTGTGCTTACGAGACTCCTCGTAAGTGAGTAGAGCTGTCTCTGCATTGATGGCCTTGTTCACAAGGGCTTGGAATGTATCACAATGATGCAGGTGGAGATCACGACGCAACTTGGGGTTGAGACCCTTTCGGAACCTAGCCTGCTTCTTGGCGTCCGTGGACACTTCTTCTGTGGCATAACGGGCGAGGTTCTCAAACTCTCTGCTATAAGCATCAACAGCCATCTTACTCTGGGTGAAACTACAGAACTCTTCTCTCTTGCGATCAATGAGGGCCTGGGGAATGTGATGCTCGCGAAAAGCCTCAATGAAATCCTTCCAGGTAGGAATCTGGCCGGCTGGAAGCAAAGTCTCATAGTTCTGCCACCAAAGACTAGCAGGACCTTCCTGGTGGTATGTGGCATAAGTGACCTTGTCATCTTCAGCTACGCTCGCGGAACGCAGCTTATGGGTGATGCTACGGAGCCAGTCATCTGCATCGAGTGGCTCGATGGAATGATGAAAGGTAGGTCGGTGCAAACGAATGAAGTCATGAATGGTAGCAGACCCTTTGAACTGATGTGCGGTGTTCTCCTCGATACGTGCCAACAAACGATTAGACTCACGCTTGTTCCTCTCCATCTCTAGCATGAACTCTGTCAACAAAGGTTGGTCAGGAGGATCCTCATCCCTACCATCTCCATGGTTCTGGCTACGAGCGACGAAACTTCGCTTAGCTGATGACATCCTGAGAACGAAACCAAGGACGAAATCAACATCAACTATCGACTGTAGAATGTAGAACAAGGGATTAGTATCACTCGAACTCCTAGGGAAATTCCGGCAGCATAACGGCAGTAAAATGCTCAGAATGAGACATCCTACTAATAATGGGGTGGTAACATACTCATCAGCAATACTCAAGGTTCGGGGGTAGTACTAAACAGACTACACCGGAAATACTCAAAACTGGGGTATGACTCTGATCAACCAGTCCTATGGGACTACGGAGTAGTAACACGTGATCCTGATAGACGGAAGAGAAAGCCTAGTTCCTTAATCCCGTCGGAAAGATAGGATGACTCAGATCATAAGGCCATGAGGTAAAGGAGTAAAAAGAGCCTTACGTTCCTTCCCACAATCAATTCCCTTACATAACTAAAGAATTTCTAGACTCAACTTCGACCAGTATGGCTTGGTAATCCTACAGGCAGTCAGGCTCTGATACCAACGCTGTCAGGACCCCGACTCTATGCCACATCGATCTAGCATGTAACACCTCATATCACTTTGCGGCCTCACGCACGGTATCCCCACGGGTGTCGCCTTACCTTTGCCCGGGACCGTTTGCGCATTTTGGCACACGTATATGATGGTGTCGCTAGCATCCATATGATAAAGAGCCCGGGCTGACATGGCTAGTCGTAAACCCAAAGTGGCACTAACTTACAGGGACAGGCATCCATGAACCAGCATCGAACGTGTCGGTCATCAGCGAGTGAATCCAGGCTGTAGCACTGGGCTAACAGGACTCCGGTGAACCGGGCTGTAGCGGGCTAGCAGGACTCCGGTATTCATCGCGTGACATTTCCCCGAAGGGACAGACACAGGATCGAAGAAGGACACATGCCGGCCAGCCTAAGTGTTCCGGAGCAGTAGCAAGCTACCAGGGCTCAGTGGAAGCACTAGGAGACATTTCCCGGTAAGAGAGGCTACTAAGGATAAACAACTAGATAGTCAGATCCCACACATAGCAATACACATTACACGTACGCATAACATGCAAGTATGTGCTGTTCAACATGGCATCACAGCATAACTCAACAATCATATAGAATAAGGCTCAGAAGAGCCATCACAGCTTTATTACAAACAGGGGTCACATGACCCAACAGTTAGAGCAATCAAGCAACAAGCGGAAGCATTACATGTCTGAGTACAGACATCTACAAATGAAAAGGGCTGAAGAGCCTGACTATCTACACCATCCGATCAAGATCGTAGCTGAGGTACTAGCTACTAGTCGAAGTCCACGAGAACACTAGTAAGACCGAAGTCTCAGCTGCAAAAACATAAATAAAGCAACATGAGTACAAAGGTACTCAGCAAGACTTACATCAGATCCTATCGTACATGCTTTTGTATCAAGAGGGTAATGTGGGGTTTAGTTGCAGCAAGCCAGCTTTGACTCTGTGGCTATCCTGTTCTACGACTACCAGAAACTCTGGAGGTGAAACAACGTACACGAGTCCACTAATCACCATACAATACACTACTATGGATTCATCCCCGTCTCCCTACGAGAAGGCCATCCATAGCACTCACACTTGTCTTGAGCATTTTAGGGTATCCACTTCAAGTTGTCTATGTACCATGTAAGCATCCAAGAAGTCCATAACCGCGGACCCGGCTATTCGAATAGATCATGTTAACCCTGCAGGGGTGTACTTCTTCACACACGCTCTCGCCACTTACCGCCATGTACACGTCATGTATCTCGGCAACCTTCAAGCGGAAGCCTGGCGAGGGTGTCGGCCATGACCTGACTAACCCCACAAGACTCTAGTCCAGGTTTATCGCCTATTCGGGTTCCATCTGCAAGGAGATCCGGCCGGGGTGTCGCTTACGGCCCCAAACGATGTGTACAGGGTTCCCGAGCCCACCATCCGGGTGCCACTCGGTACACCGGGCCACGTGTGCCTAGTCTGTCCCAAGCCCACCCTGCCGGGTGCCACTTGGTAGAAAAATAGCACTACCTACAAACACCAGAAACTAGTTGCGACTCCTGGACAGAGACCAAGTTGGTTAATAAGTCGAGAGGGGTCGAGTTACCGGAACCCAATGTGTGGTAGTATCGAGTCATTGGACAACATACATAGAACTCAGTGCTTAAGGACGGTTCCAATGAGACAACCCACCATGTACTCCTACATGGCCTCTCACCGCTACCTTTACCAAATCGTGTTCACACACTTCACTCTCAGCATCAGAACATATCATAACACTTCAATTCATTCCCAATGAACCAGACCTGACACAACTCTAAGCAATAGCAGGCATAGCATGGTAGGAACACAACAATGGCTTCAATCAACTCCTACACATGCTAGTGGGTTTCAACTATTTACTGTGGCAATGACAGGTCATGCAGAGGAATGGGTTCAACTACCGCAGCACAAAGTAGCAGATGAATCGTTGTTGTCCTAATGCAATAACTGAGAGCAGGAGCGAGAGAGTAGGGTTTTATCGAAATGAACAAGGGGGGTTTGCTTGCCTGGTAATTCAACAAGGGAGGCACTGCTTCACAGACAGGTACTCTGGAACGTCTCCGGAGTAGGACCTATCGAGAAGGAACGGTGCCGGCAATCAATACACAATCATATGCAACAATATGATGCATGAACATGGCATGTAGATGTGATGCTGTTGAGCTAATGCAACTAGTAAACATTTGGTTTGAAGTCCATTTGAACCAAAGGTTCAAATGCATTACTAAATTAAGTCTCTTAATATGCCATAATGTGTTTTCTCATATTCAGCATGTATAAGTTGGTTTGTCATGCATGAAACTAGTACAGATGGAAAGATTGCATTTTTCTGATAATTTTTCATATATAAATTATTTCAATCTGAGCTACGGTTGAATTGTTATGAATTTTTGAAGTTTAAATCATTTTCTGGATTTTCTGAATTATTTTAATTCCAGAAAATAAATAATTGCGTCAGCATGACGTCAGCACGACGTCAGCGGTCAACTGGGCTGGTCCGGGTCAAACCTGACGTGTGGGACCCACACGTCAGTGACAGGGGGGGTTAAACAGGGGTTAATTAGTTTAATTAAAAGGTTAGGGGGGTCGGGCCCACTGGTCAGCGTCAGGGGGGGGTTAGTTAACGGTGATTAGCACTAAGCTAATCACCTGACGACGGGGCCCACTGTCATTGAGCCAGGGGAGGTCAAACCCCTGGTCAACCGGGGCTAAAACGCCGGCGTTTAGCCGCCGGCGGCAATAAACGCGGCGGAGGGGCTCGGGATCGCCGTTCCGGCGACCATTCGGGCGGCGGAGACCACGGGAGCGAAGCCCGCGCTCACGCGCATCCAGTGGAACACGCGGGAGGCTGCGGGGGCGGCGGAGCTCGCCGGAGCGAAGCTCGGGGCGGCTGCCGGAGCTCGGCTTCGAGCGGGAACGGGCTGCGGGGCATGGCAGGAGCTGCGGGCGGAGGCGTTGGACTTCTGGGAGGCTACTGAGCGCGGTGGCAGGTGCAAGCACGGGCTGCGGTGGCTCTGGCCACGACGGCGAGGGGCTGCGGCGGCGATGGCTTCGGCCATGGTGGGGAACGGGGCTACGGCGCGGAAACGAGGGGGAGAAGAGAGGGGAAACGGGAAGAAGCTCACGGCGATCACGCAGAGCAGCACAGCGGGGTCGGGGAAGACCTGGTGACGGCGAATCGACGGCGGCGGACGGCGGAGCCCGAGGAGGAAGACGAGGGCGATAGCAGCGATGGAGGCCGTCTGGAGGTGCGTGGCTCGACGAGGAGCTTCAGGGCGAGGGGGCGGAGCTTCCGCGTGTGTCGGGGAGGCGAGGGGAGGTCAGTGGCGATGGCTATGGCGAACGGCGGCAGCGGTGGTTCTCGGGTGAGAGAGAGAGAGCAGGGGGAGAGGAGGAGGGCGAGGGAGAGGGAGTGAGAGCGGTGCGGGGCAGCGCGTGGCGACGTTCCGGACGTCCAGGCGTCGAGGGGGAGGACAGGCAGGCAGGTGCCGTGGCGGCACGGCGATGCGCACGCGCCGGCCACACGCCCCTGGCCTCCTGGCGGGAGGTGGAGGACGACTGGCGTCGGCCAGTCAGCTGGGCCGAGCTACTGGGCCGATCGGGTAAGTGGCCCAGGTAAGTTTCTCTCCCCTATTCTGTTTTCTTTTCTAATTTTCTGACATTTGTTTGATTTAATAAATATATTAAATCATTTAATTTTATTATGCCAATTTTTGCAGGAGCTAGATATAATATTCTAGAGCTCTTTTATAATTGGCATAATTTTTGGACCATATTTCATATATATAGAAATATATTTCCAATGCAAATATTTATCGAATTAATCCAAATGGTAAAAAAAATGTCCATGAGCTCCTAAAATTATTGTTTTGATTTTTATCTCTGTCCAATATTTTCAGAGGGCAACATGAGCATTTTCTTGGACCCTTTTGGAGAATTTTTTTATTTGGGTCATTTTCAAAAATGATTCTGAGGGTTCCACCAATCCTCATTTCAAATTTAAATGAAATTTAAATATGATGCACAAATAGCTAGCTAGTCTAAGTCATACCAGACTAGGGATGTGACACTGGCAAAACTCTGGGAGCAGAACTGGGATGAACATGACGGCCATCTAGAATGTTGAAATCGGAGAGAAGTCAGAAATGAACAAGGGAGAATTACGGAATGATAAGGATATAAAATAAAATAGTTTCTTCCTATGGCTTTCCGATCCCAGGGGTTATGTCCTGCGGTCAGCGTGTGCTCTAAATACCATCTCTGTAACGACCCGACCCAAAATCGGTCAAGTCTCTGTGTAGCTGTACCATCCCAAGATCATGCTGGCACACACAGTACATTGATGAAAAGATTCAAAGTTCAATCACACCTGAATTTATTGCACGATTCTCATATCGAGTCTTTATTACATCATAATAAATTCCGCCGAAGGCCAACTCATGAGAAATAAACTAAATAAAGCTGCGGAAGTGTAGACGAATAGCAAGTCCATCCGACTCCATAGGGCAATCGCCAAGCATGGATCGTAGCCTCACTCCTGGTCGAAAAACTCCTCTGCATCATAAGACGTTGCACCCGTGTAAGTCAGCATTTTGAATACGCCGGCAAGTCATAGAGAGAACAACAATAATAATGCTAACACTATATGCAATTTGGCTGTGGGGCTCTAAGTTTTATGTTTTTGCGAAAAAGCCAGTTTTCCCTACAACAAAGGACTTGCTTGCAATTACTATGAAATGTTGGTAGTTATTGAGATGGTTCCGCCAACCAATGTCTCATTCCCAATTATTAATTAACCCCTCAATTAAATTATTTGTTCGGTGTTGAGATTTCCGAAATACTACTCCAATTTCCAGAGGCTCATTTGTCCGTAACCGGGGACACGGCTAATCGATTAGGTTGTTACTCTGCAGAGTCTTGTGCACTTTACCCGCAAGATTCATTCCCTCCTTTATGTCCTCGCACTGCCTGGTGTTTGAAGACGGGACGAACGAAAGAGGGTCTTCCATTGAGTTTCTCTGGGCACTGCTGGTGCCCATCCATGTCCTACCATTCTTCTACTTCTGCTGGCACCGTCCGTCCAGAGTCACGCCTAAGGGTAACCCAGCCAGAGCCCATAATGGCTTGCGGCTGCACAGGTAAGCTTCCGGTCAAGGGTATCCACCCGTCTCTTCGTGGCTGGGTGAAGCTTTCCGCAAGATATCATGGCGCTTCTCCATGCGTCCCGGCCATCCGCTGGTTCCTCCAAGGAGCCCGTCAACCATCCTCCACCTAGTAGTGAATTTGAAGTCCATGTTGAGATTGAAGTCATGGGGTTGTCATCATCTTGAATCTGACATCTCCCTTATGAATCTTTCAACCAACCCCGTCTACGAGCATAGAAAGATAAACTACATCATCCCGGGGAATAGTAGCAAGGGGAATTGGGTTCATCCTACCTCATGATACTACTCAAGACATAACTTAAAATTGTCCTACTGCATGCATGGTGGGGAGGAATAATTCTAATGCAACAAAATCATAGGTATTGTAAAACATGATCAAATGACTTGCCTGGCTAACGGTCTTCAAACGCTACTCACTCGAGATAGAAAGCTTCGCACTCCGAAAATTCTGTCGAGTCAAACAATAGCACAAATAAGTATTCCACTAAATAACATAACAGCAAGCTAAAGGAAATCACACAAGCAGTCAAACCAAAACCAAAGAAAACTCGAGGAAAACAAAATCAAGGTTTTCATCACTTCAAGCAACAACAAAGAAATAGTTTTATCCTACTAACACTATTCTTAACAGAACCAAAACAACGGTTTTGCTAACTAACATAAAGGAAAACAACATATAAACTAGGTGCAAAAAGAATCACATCAATATCTATTATAGAACTCATGTTATACCTAAAACAAAACTAATAAGAAAATAAAATAAAACTTTTTATTTTGCTGTAAATAAACGTTCACCCTCTATAACTACAGAAACTAATCTAAACTAAATTATAACAGGAGTAAAATAAAATTCTACAATAACTAGAACAGCAGGAAGCAACAGCAAGCTAAATAAAACTAGAAAAGCTTGATTTCAACTAAAACTAATTTTAATACAATCTACAAATACCCCAACAAGTTCCTACTGCCAGGATAGGTCAAAACTAAGCAGTGGCAAAAATAATCACCTAAAAATATTAATTCTAGCTAAAATTCTAGTAGAAATACTAATCTGACTAAAACTAATATAAAACTATTTTTATAAGCTTAAACATGGCAGAATCTATTTTCTACAGAAACTATAGGAAATTTGTAAACTAACAAAAAAGAATCAACTAAAAATAATAAATAACCTAAAAGATATAGACTTTACAAGAACAGAACTATTCTGTTTTAAAAACAGAAACTAAAATAAAACTAAAACTAAAACAACTAGGGCGCTAATGGGCCGAAACAATGAGCGCTCTAAAACTATCTAACGCGCGAGCGGTTAATAGACCACTGCGTCCATGGGCTAACAGAAATAAACCGATCGGTTTGGTCTAACTAAACCAGGTAACTAAACCGGAAATAAACCGTAAACTAAAACCGATCTAATAATAAAAACTAACCCTTCACTACTTCTAATCTACACCGTAGACTGTAGATCGAACGGTGGAGAGGAGTTCCGGTGGCTTGCAGCAAACTCGACGACGACGAAGGATGACGGCGACTCGGGCGGCGATGGTGCGGTGGCTACGGTCGTCGGGGAAGGTGACGGAGGCGTCCGGACGATGCGGCGGAATGAGGCGAGGTCGAGGGTGGCGGTTGCTGCGGTCGGGGACAACGAAGACGAGTGGGACGAGCTCGGCGGGGCTCCTGGTGCTCTGCAACTCCGGCGACAGGCGGTGATGCTCAAGGCGGCGACTCCGGTGTTCCCTGGGTGAAGAGAGGATGTCAAAGAGGTGCGTACTGAATAGGGCGTTCGCGTGGATGGAAAGAGGGGTTGGGGTGATGCTCACCGACGTCGGGAGGGGCGGATGAACGGCGGTGGTGGAGCGAGATCGGTTCGGATGGTGGCGGAGCTGTGGTGGGTTTTGGAGTAGGGTTTTAGGGGGGTTCGAGAGAGGAGGCCGAGGGGTTTATATAGGGCAAGGTCTTGGAGGAGGGGGCGACGCGGGATCACGATCCCGAGAAGATCGCGGTGTCGGGCGGTGGTGGTCGCGCTTTGGTGCGGCATGGCGTGGGCGAGGGGAAAGAGATGAGGGCGGGGCCTTGCGGTCAGTGAGAGAGAGAGGGAATGAGGCGAGCGGGCAACCGGTCATGAGGGGATTCGGGTGCGGGCGCGGCTGGGCTGCGGCTGCGGCTTGCTGCTGGGCCGCGTCGGGTGGCTGGCTGGGCCTGTTGGTCTGGCTAGATCGGGGGTTTCTTTTCCTTTTTTTTGAATTAGGGCAGAGAGAAAAAACTAAACTCAGATAAAACTATAATATTCTTATATAAGACATATATATATATATATATATCAAAATTCGCAGGGGAATCAATCCTACAACATGGACATTTTCTAGAGGCAAAACACAAACAAAAAAACATCTACTGGAAATCCCAAATAAGATTCAAATTTGAATTCAAACTTTTTGGCCATATTTTTCTTCTGACATTTTTGGAGTGTCATGTTTACTCCTCTCATACTTTTGCTCAAGTATTTTGTCAGGCATTTCTTTTTGAAATAAATTTCAATTGCCAAGTTGAATCCAATTCAAACAACAACTCAAATGCCTCTGAAAATTTCCAAATGCCACACAATTCAAACAAAATGCATAGATGCTTAACTAATAATTGTAAAACATTCCAAATTGAAAATTTGGGATGTTACAGCCACTAAGCTACAAAAGCTTTGTGATGAACTATAATATGCAAGGGATGGATAAGACAATTCCCAATCTCTCCGCGATGCTAAAAGCTGCAGAGGTAGAAATCAAGAAGGAGCATCAGGTTTTAATGGTTAACAAGACCACTAGTTTGAAGAAAAAGGGAAAAGGAAATAAGAAGAAGAATGGCAAGCAAGTTGCTGCTCAAGTGAAGAAGCCCAAGTTTGGACCTAAGCCTGAGACTAAGTGCATCTATTGCAAAGGAACTGGTCACTGGAAGCGGAACTGCCCCAAGTATTGGGCGGATAAGAAGATGGCAAAGTGAAAGGTATATTTGATATACATGTTATTGATGTGTACCTTACTAATGCTCGCAGTAGTGCCCGGGTATTTGATACTGGTTCTGTTGCTAATATTTGCAACTTGAAACAGGGGCTACGGATTAAGCGAAGATTGGCTAAGGACGAGGTGACGATGCACATGGGAAATTCTTCCAAAGTCGATGTGATCGCGGTCGGCACGCTACCTCTACATCTACCTTCGGGATTAGTATTAGACCTGGATAATTGTTATTTGGTGCCAGCGTTAAGCATGAACATTATATCTAGATCTTGTTTGATGCGAGTTCATTTAAATCGGAGAATAATGGTTGTTCTATTTATATGAGTAATATCTTTTATGGTCATGCACCCTTGATGAGTGGTCTATTTTTATTGAATCTCGATAGTAGTGATACACATATTCATAGTATTGAAGCCAAAAGATATAAGTTTAATAATGATAGTGCAACTTATTTGTGGCACTACCGTTTAGGTCATATTGGCATAAAACGCATAAAGAAACTCCATGCTGATGGGCTTTTGGAATCACTTGATGCTTGCGAACCATGCCTCATGGGCAAGATGACTAAGACTCCATTCTCCGGAACAATGGAATGAGCAACAGACTTACTGGAAATAATACATACTGATGTATGCGGTCGGATGATTGTTGATGCTCGTGGCAGGTACCATTATTTTCTGACCTTCACAGATGATTTGAGGAGATATGGGTATATCTACTTGATGAAACATAAGTCTAAAACATTTGAAAAGTTCAAAGAATTTCATAGTGAAGTGGAAAATGATCGTAACAAGAAAATTAAGTTTCTACGATCTAATCGTGGAGGTGAATATTTGAGTTATGAGTTTGGTCTTCATTTGGAACGATGTGGAATAGTTTCACAACTCACGCCACCTAGAACACCACAATGTAATGGTGTGTCCGAATGTCGTAACCGCACTTTATTAGATATGGTGCGATCTATGATGTCTCTTACTGATTTACCGTTATTGTCTTGGGGTTATGCTTTAGAGACGGCTGCATTCACGTTAAATAGGGCACCATCGAAATCCGTCGAGACGACACCATATGAATTGTGGTTTTGCAAGAAACCCAAGTTGTCGTTTCTTAAAGTTTGGGGCTGCGATGCTTATGTGAAAAAGCTTCAACCTGATAAGCTCGAAGCCAAATCGGAGAAATGTGTCGTCATAGGATACCCAAAGGAGACTGTTGGGTACAACTTCTATCACAGATCCGAAGGCAAGATATTTGTTGCTAATAATGGATCCTTTCTAGAGAAGGAGTTTCTCTCGAAAGAAGTGAGTAGGAGGAAAGTAGAACTTGATGAGGTAACTGTACCGTCTCCCTATTGGAAAGTAGTTCATCATAGAAATCAGTTCCAGTGATTCCTACACCAATTAGTGAGGAAGCTAATGATGATGATCATGAAACTTCTGATCAAGTTATTGCCAAACCTCATAGGTCAACTAGAGCAAGATCCGCACCCGAGTGGTATGGCAATCCTGTTCTGGAAGTCATGTTACTTGACCATGACGAACCTACGAACTATGAGGTAGCAATGATGAGCCCAGATTCCGCAAAATGGCTTGAGGCTATGAAATCTGAGATGGGATCCATGTATGAGAAAAAAGTGTGGAATTTGGTTGACTTGCCCGATGATCGGCAAGCCATAGAGAATAAATGGATCTTCAAGAGGAAGACAGACGCTGATAGTAGTGTTACTATCTACAAAGCTCGAACTGTCACAAAAAAAAGTTTTCGACAAGTTCAAGGTGTTGACTATGATGAGATTTTTTTCACTCTTATCGATGCTTAAAAGTCTATCCGAATCATGTTAGCAGTTGCCGCATTTTATGAAATCTGGCAAATGGATATCAAAACTACATTCCCTAATGGATTTATTAAAGAAGAGTCGTATATGACGCAACCAGAAGGTTTTGTCAATCCTAAAGGTGCTAACAAAGTGTGCAAGCTCCAGCGATCCATCTATGGACTGGTGCAAGCAACTCGGAGTTGGAATATACGCTTTGATGAGTTGATCAAAGCATATAGTTTTATACAAACTTTTGGAGAAGTCTGTATTTACAAGAAGGTGAGTGGGAGCTCTGTAGCATTTCCGACATTATATGTGGATGACAAATTGTTGATCGGAAATGATACTGGATTTTTGAATAGCATAACATTATACTTGAATAAGACTTTTTCAAAGAAAGACCTCGGTGAAGCTGCTTACATATTAGGCATCAAGATCTATAGAGATATATCAAGACACTTGATAAGATTTTTTCAATGAGTACATACCTTGGCAAGATTTTGAACTAGTTCAAAATGGAACAGTCAAAGAAGGAGTTCTTGGATGTATTACAAGGTGTGAAGTTGAGTCAGACTCAGTGCCCAACCACTGCAGAAGATAGAGAGAAAATGAAAGTCACTCCCTATGCGTCAGCCATAGATTCTATCATGTATACAATGCTGTGTACCAGACCTGATGTGTGCCTTGCTATTAGTTTAGCAGGGAGGTACCAAAGTAATCCTGGAGTGGATCACTGGACAGCGGTCAAGAATATCCTGAAATACCTGAAAAGGACTAAGTATATGTTTCTCGTTTCTATAGGTGACAAAGAGCTTGTCGTAAATGTTTACCTCGATGCAAGCTTTGACACTGATCTGGATGAATCTAAGTCACAAACCGGATACATATTTTTATTGAATGGTCGTGCTGTCAGTTGGTGCAGTTCTAATCAGAGCGTTGTGGCAGGATCAACGTGCGAGGCAGAATACATAGCTGCTTCAGAAGCAGCAAATGAAGGAGTCTTGATGAAGGAGTTCACATCCGATCTAGGTGTAATACATAGTGCATCGGGTCCAATGAAAATATTTTGTGACAATACTAGTGCAATTGCCTTGGCAAAGGAATCCAGATTTCACAAGAGAACCAAGCACATCAAGAGACACTTCAATTCCATCCGCGATCAAGTCAAGGAGGGAGACATAGAGATTTGCAAGATACATATGGATCTAAATGTTGCAGACCCATTGACTAAGTCTCTCTCACGAGCAAAACATGATCAGCACCAAGACTCGATGGGTGTTAGAATCATTACTGTGTAATCTAGATTATTGACTCTAGTGCAAGTGGGAGATTGAAGGAAATATTCCCTAGAGGCAATGATAAAGTTGTTATTTATATTTCCTTATATCATGATAAATGTTTATTATTCATGCTAGAATTGTATTAACCAGAAACTTAGTACACCTGTGAATACATAGACAAACAGAGTGTCCCTAGTATGACTCTACTAGACTAGCTCATTAATCAAAGATGGTTAAGTTTCCTAGCCATAGACATGTGTTGTCATTTGATAAACGGGATCACATCATTAGATAATGATGTGATGGACTAGACCCATCCTTTTGCTTAGCACTATGATCGTTTAGTTTATTGCTATTGCTTTCTTCATGACTTATACATGTTCCTATGACTATGAGATTATGCAACTCCCAGATACCGGAAGAACACTTAGTGTGCTATCAAACGTCACAATGTGACTGGGTGATTATAAAGATGCTCCACAGGTGTCTCCAATGGTGTTTGTTGAGTTGGCATAGATCGAGATTAGGATTTGTCACTCCGTGTATCGGAGAGGTATCTCTAGGCCCTCTCGGTAATGCACATCACTATAAGCCTTGCAAGCAATGTGACTAATGAGTTAGTCACGGGATGATGCATTACGGAATGAGTAAACGGACTTGCCGGTAACGAGATTGAACTAGGTATGATGATACCGACGATCGAATCTCAGCCAAGTAACATACCGATGACAAAGGGAAAAACGTATGTTGTTATGCGGTTTGACCGATAAGTATCTTTGTAGAATATGTAGGAACCAATATGAGCATCTAGGTTCCTCTATTGGTTATTGATCAGAGATGTGTCTCGGTCATGTCTACATAGTTATCGAACCCGTAGGGTCCGCACACTTAACATTCGATGCCGATTTGTATTATGAGTTATGTGATTTGATGTACCGAAGGTTGTCCGGAGTCCCAGATGAGATCACGGAATTGACGTGGAGTCTCGGAATGGTCGAGAGGTAAGGATTCATATATTGGAAGGCTATATTCGGACATCGGAAAGGTTCCGAGTGATTCGGGTTTTTTTTCAAAGAACCGAGGAGTTACGGGAATTCACCGGGGGAAGTATTGGGCCTTATTGGGCTTTAGTGGAAAGGAGAGAAGGGCCACTAGGGGGAGGCAGCGCGCCCCCCATGGGCTGGTCCGAATTGGACTAGGAGGAGGCGGCGCCCCCCTCTTTCCTTCTCCCACTCCCTCTCCTTCCTTCTTCTCCTACTTGGACTAGGAAAGGGGGAAACCTACTCCTACTAGGAGTAGGAATCCCCCTTTGGGCGCGCCCCTTGAGGCCGGCCCTTCCCCTCCTCCCCTCCTTTATATACGGGGGAGGGGGCACCCCATAGACACACAAGTTTATTTCTTAGCCATGTGCGCTGCCCCCCTCCACAGTTTTCCACCTCGCATATTGTCGTAGTGCTTAGGCGAAGCCCTACATCGATAACTTCATCATCACCGTCAGCACACTATCGTGCTGATGAAACTCTCCCTCGGCCTCAGCTGGATAAAGAGTTCGAGGGACGTCACCGATCTGAACATGTGCAGATCGCGGAGGTGCCGTGCGTTCGGTACTTGATCGGTTGGATCGCGAAGAAGTTCGACTACATCAACTACGTTACTCAACGCTTCCGCTTTCGGTCTACGAGGGTACGTAGACACACTCTCCCCTCTCGTTGCTATGCATCTCCTAGATAGATCTTGCGTGATCGTCAGAATTTTTTTGAAATACTGCGTTCCCCAACATTAATTCCTACTCGTCCTTGAGTAGGTAAATGATAAAAGAAATAATTTATGAAGTGTGCATGCTAGCAAACTTCAAAATTTTGATCAATGATAATTTCAATCACTTTTCCTAGCATCATAACAAAAATTATTTTCTTATAGAACTTTTCATATTATAGTAGCAACCAATTCACATGTCAAGGTTCAAACAATGAACTCTCTTGAAACTCAACAACCTATGTTCTTAGTCACCAAGCAATTGCAAATCAACTTATTCAACGGTGTTTAAGTAAGAGCTCCACATACTCAACCATCTTACAGTTTTCTATGATTGCTAACACTCACCGCATACACATGAGCAAAACATTTCAACCAGACACATAGAAAGATAGGGGCTTATTGTTTTGCCTCCCAACGTATTCACCTCATGGGTGATGTCAACAATAATAACTCATGCTACCCATATTCAACTGGACATATGTGCATAGATCTTTCCTCACCACATGATGGTTACCAAAGGAGAAAAATGAAAAGGAATAGAGAGAAACTTTGACTCTTACATAAAAGAAAATACGTAAAAGTAAAAGATAGGCCCTTCACAGAGGGAAGCAGAGGTTGACATGCATTATTTGTTTGTATGCTCAATCCCTTAGTGCAAAACGTCACGTTATATTGCCCCGTATGATAGCAACCTTTATTATGCAGTCTGTTGCTTTTATTCTTTGCCATCACAAGTTCGTACAATGCTCAATTTTCTCTTACACTAAATGATCTACCATTTTTAGAAGAAATTTTTATTGCCTTATTGAACCGATTACAACTTACTTGAAGGATCTTATTCATCCCTTAGGTAGGTATGGTGGACTCTTGAAAATAAGATTTGGGTTTAAGGGTTTTTGGATGCACAAGTAGTATCTCTACTTGGTGCGGAATTATTGTCTAGCAAAGATGGGGGCAAGAACCACATGTTAAAGGATCTATGACAATATAACTTCTATGTGAATATGAACAAACATAAACCATTACGTTGTCTTCCTTGTCCAACGTCAACAATTTTGGCATATAATATTTTGATTGGGTTCAAAATCACAAAAATTTCCAAGATAGTGTATTTGCATGTGAAAGTTTTCTTCCTTATACTAATTATTCATGAATTGCTTCTATGACCAATATTGTGATTGTCAATCCTAAAAAGATTTCACTTTCTAAACCCAATGTGAAGCTACCACAAGGCATGATATGATTTGAACTTCATGACATTCAATTTATTCAACAATTTACTCATAGGATGTAAGTGAAGCTCAAGAGTAAATGACAAGCTACTCCAAAAAGATATAAACGAAGATCATGAGCATAATATTTCTTTCTCTCAAATTAATTTAAGTGAAGCAAGAGAGAACTTCTTCAAAAATACTAAAGCACACCATGCTCAAAAAGATATAAGTGAAGCACTAGAGTAGTTCCATAGAAAAGAGATTCGTTGATGGGATGTCAATGCCGCTTACCTAGCCTCCCTGGCAATTATTTGAGGTCTCGATTATTTAAAAACTTTCAGATCTATGTATTTTAATAAAACAGAAAAAAAATTAAAATAAAATGACATTCTAAGGATAGCACAACTCATGTGAAGAAGCAAAAACTTAGGCTCAACCGATACTAACCTATAATTGTTGTAGAAGAAAGGTGGGATGCCTACCGGGGCATCCCCAAGCTTAGATGCTTGAGAATTATTGAATATTATCTTGGGATGCCTTGGGCATCCCCAATCTTGAGCTTTTGTATCTCCTTAATTCTTCTCGTATCATGGTTTTCCTAAATCTCAAAAGCTTCATCCACACAAAACTCAAGAAGAACTCATGAGATAAGTTAGTATAAACCAATGCAAAAACCGTATCATTCTCTACTGTAGAAAATCACTAAAATTATTATGAAAAATTGCATACTAAATGCCTTTGCATATTTAATACTCCTATCCTCAAATAGGATCACTAAATAAGAAAACATATGCAAACAACGCAAACATAACAACAATCTGCCAAACCATTACAGTTTGTAAAGAATGCAAGAGTATGGATACTTATTAAACTCCAAAAATTATGAAAATTTACCATGCTGTAGAAAATTTATCAGAGATTATTTTGCAAAAAGTTTCAACATTTTATCTCATTCTGACTTTCCTAGGGAATTTCTGTAACAGCGGTAAACTTTCTGTTTTCAAACAGCAACATGTAGACTTGTAAAAAGAAGCATAGTAAAGGCTATCAATGCCACTTTTATTGAAATAAAAGATGCAACACATTATTATAAGTAATAGAAAGAAAATCCTAAAAAAATAAATTGACACTCCAAGCAAAACACATATCATGTGACGAATGAAAATATAGCTCGAAGTGAGGTTGCCGATAATGTTGCAGACGAAAGAGGGGATGCCTTCCGGGGCATCCCCACACTTAGTTGCTTGGATCTTCCTTGAATATTACCTTGGGGTGCCTTGGGCATCCCCAAGCTTAGGGTCTTGTCACTCCTTATTCTCCTCATATTGACATCTCACCCAAAACTTGAAAACTTCAATCACACAAAACTTAACGAAACTTTGTGAGATAGGTTAGTATGATAAAGAGCAAACCATTTCACTTTGGTACTATAAAAGAAAAGATTCATAATTGTTCTCTCACAATGCCTACTGTATAATATCATTTCCACAATTTATATTGAGCAATATAAGCCATGGAAACTGGAAAACAAGCAAGCAATTTATTGAAAACAGAATCTGTCGAAACATAACTGTCTGTAGTAATCTGTACTCAAACCATACTTCTGCTACTCCAAAAATTCTGAACACTTAGGAGAACCTGATAAATTCATCTCTCAATCCTCTATAAAACGAATAAGAATTTTGTCAGTCCTCTACTAAAAATGAGAATTTTTTCCTGAGCGCAAAAGTTTCTGTTTTTCAGCAGGATGAAATCAACTATCACCGTAAGCCATCCCAAAGGTCTTACTTGGCACTTTATTGAAACAAAAGCAATAGAACATGATTACTACGGTAGCATAATCATGTGATCACACAAAAACAGTAGGTAAAAGTGTTGGGTTATCTCCTAACAAGCACTTTTCTTTAATGCCTTTTAGCTAGGCATGATGATTTCAATGATACTCACATGAAAGAGAGCATCATGAATCACATGGAAATCACATTTAAGTCTAACCCACTTCCTATGCATAGGGATTTTGTGAGCAAACGACTTATTGGAACAAGAATCAACTAGCATAGGAAGGCAAAACAAGTATAACTTCAATATTTTAAACACATAGAGAGGAAACTTGATATTATTACAATTCCTACAAGCATAAGTTCCTCCCTCATAATAATTTTCAGTAGAATCATGAAGAATTTCAACAATATAACCATCACATAAAGCATTTGTTTCATGACACAAAAGAATAGAAAACTTATTACTCTCCACATAAGCAAATTTCTTCTCATCAATAGTAGTGTGAGCAAACTCAACAAAAAAAACTATCATGAGAGTGAAAATTAAAATCATGATGACAAGTTTCATGGTTATCATTATTATTTATAGCATACATGTCATCACCATAATCATCATAGATAGCAACTTTGTTACCATAGTCAATTTAAGCCTCATCCAAAATGGTGGATTCATCACTAAATAAAGTCATGACCTCTCCAACTCCACTTTCATCATTATAATCATCATAAATAGGAGGCATGCAATCATTATAAAAAAAATTGCACATAAAATCTTGGGGGACTAAAAATACCATCTTCATCAAACATAGCATCCCCAATCTTATGGCTTTGCATATCATTAGCATCATGGATATTCAAAGAATTCATACTAACAACATTGTAATCATGCTCATCATTTATACCAAACATTCTATTGAATTCTTCTTCTATCAATTGAGCACAATTTTCTTTTCCATCATTTTCATGAAAGATATTATAAAGATGATCAATAATATGATGCAACCTCAATTCCATTTTTATGTAGTTTTCTTTTATGAACCAGACTAGTGATAAAACAAGAAACTAAAAGATTCAATTGCAAGATCTAAAGATATACCTTGAAGCACTCACCTCCCCGGCAACGGCGCCAGAAAAGAGCTTGATGTCTACTAAGCAACTTTATTCTTGTAGACATGTGTTGGTCCTCCAAGAGCAAAGTTTTGTAGGACAATATCAATTTTCCCTCAAGTGAATGACCTAAGCTTTATCAATCTGAGGGAGGTGCAGGATGAAGAGGGTCTCTCTCAAACAACCCTGCAACCAAATAATAAAAAGTCTCTTGTGTCCCCAACACACCAAACACAATGGTAATTTGTGTAGGTGCACTAGTTCGGCGAAGAGATGGTGATAAAAGTGTAATATTGATTGTAGAAATATATTTTTATAATCTAAATAAATAAAAACAGCAAGGTAGTAAATAGTAAATGGGCACAAAAACAGTATTGCAATGCTTGGAAATGAGGCCTAGGATCCGTACTTTCGCTAGTGCAACCTCTCAACAATGCTAATATAATTGGATCATATAACCACCCCTCAAAGTGCGATGAAGAATCACTGCAAAGTTCCTATCTAGCGGAGAACATAAGAAGAAATCATTTTTAGGGTATGAAACCACCTCGAAGCTATTCTTTCCGATCGATCTATCCTAGAGTTCATACTAAAATAACGCCAAATAATTTCAGATTCATAATACTCAATCCAACACAAAGAACTTCAAAGAGTGCCCCAAGATTTCTACTAGAGAAACAAAGACAAGAACGTGCATAACCCCTATGCGTAGATTACCCCAATGTCACCTCGGGAATCCGCGAGTTGAGTGCCAAAACATATATCAAGTGAATCCAAGTAATACCCCATTGTCACCACAGGTATTCATTTGCAAGACATATATCAAGTGCTCTCAAATCCATAAGATTATTCAATCCAATAAAATGAAATCTCAAAGCGAAAACTCAATTCATCACAAGATAGAGAGGGGAAAACACCATATGATCCGACTATATTAACAAAGCCCGTGATACATCAAGATTGTGACATCTCAAGAACACAAGAGAGAGAGAGAGATTAAACACATAGCTACTGGTACAAACCCTCAGCCACGAGGGTGGACTACTCCGTCCTCATCATGGTGGCTGCCGGCATGATGAAGATGGCCACCAGTGATGACTTCCCCCTCCGGCGGAGTGCCGGAACGGGCTCTAGATAGGTTTTCGGTGGCTAGAGAGCATTGGGCAGTGGAAATTCTGATCTAGCTTAACCCCGAGGGTTTTTGGAATTTTTGGGAATTTATAGGGTAAAGAGGGGGTGCAGGAGGCCACCGAGGTGGGCACAACCAACCTGGGCACACCTGTCCCCCCGGGCATGCCCTGGTGGGTTGTGCGCCCCTCGGGGCACCCCCGAGGTGCTGCTCTAGCCCATCCTGGGTGTTCTGGTCCATAAGAAATCTCCAAAAAGTTTCGCGGTGTTTGGACTCCGTTTGATATTGATTTCCTGCGAAGTAAAAAACAAGCAACTGGCACTGGGCACTGGATCAATAGGTTAGTCCCAAAAAATGATATAAAGTTGCTACAAAACAATTGTAAAACATCCAAGAAAGATAATATAATGGCATGGATATGTCATAAATTATAGATACGTTGGGGACGTGTCAATACACCTTAACGATCCGTCCCTATCATGTACCGAACGTACGGCACCTCCGCGTTGAGCACACGTTCAGCTTGATGACATCCTTGCCTTCTTGATCCAGCCAGACGGGCGAAATAGTAGATGAGTTCCAGCAACACGATGGCGTGCTGACGGTTGGTGATGAAGACCAATCTCCGCAGGTATGACGCCCCGAGTCCGATGCGCCATGTGTCTTCCAGTTATTCGTCGATGTTGCCATGTCTTTTGCTTGCGTGTTGCATCTTGCCATTTCATCATCTGCATTGCATCATCATGTTTTCAAAACTTGCATCCGTCCGGGTTCCCCCAGTTCTGTCCGTTGTCCCTTCTGAGCCCAGACACACTTGCACGCGCCCGCGGCACGTCCGAAATATTATTTTATAAGTGGCCTGAAAATATTCTCGGAATGGGTTGAAAGTTGGCGTGCGGTGTTATTTAGTTGTCAGTAGACCGCCTGCCAAGTTTCATCGCATTCGGAGTCCGTTTGATGCCCCAACGGATAACTATAGCGGCAATATAGCCGGTATAACGTCAGACGTTTTCGGTCTCCGGAAACAGTTGTCGGGCCTCTCCTTCTCTTCTCTTTTTTTTTCTGAGCCCCTTCAAACCCCCCTTGCCTCCGTGGCCTTTTGTCAGACCTCCTCTCCGCTCAGTTCTGAGAACCCCATCGCGCGTCCGAAAACTTCCCCGAACACGACCCGGACAGTCGTCACCGATGGGTCCGGATCATCCCCTAACATCTATAAACCATCTCTATTTTGTTATCTGGGCTCCCTAATCTGTGTATCCGAGACTGTCCGATTTTGATCGGAGGGTCCAAACCTAATCCTTTTGTCCCTATATATAGACCAATCCCTACCCAAATCAGACAAATCCCTAATTTCTAGGGATCCTCCCTCCGCCGCCGCCACTCTCTACCATCTACCTCGGGATCCCTTCCGATTTAATCCACCTCGTTTTCTGCAGCCAACCAACCAGCACCATTTGCCGATCTCCTCGTGCCCGAGGCCTGCAAGCCACTCCTCGCCGGCAACTAGCAGGACCGTCGCGTCCCTCTCCTCTAGTTCTTCCCGTGCTTCTTCTTTCCCCTGTCTCTCGCTCACGTCTCTCTCTCTCTCTCTCTCTCTCTCTCTCTCTCTCTCTCTCTCTCTCTCTCTCTCTCTCTCTCTCTCTCGTGCACATGAACACCACCTCCTGCCCGAGCGCAGCCGCCCCTGGAGCTACACCGAACCGCAAGCAGAGGCCATCCTCGTCCAGGGCCCGACAGGATCCCACCATTCCCGGTCCTCCCCGTGCCTGCCGACCTGTGGCTCCACCACCCTGTGAAGTTCCAGGAGCCGACCTTGCGTGCTCCTCCTCCTTGCATCATGCAGCGCCACTGCTTCCTCTCTGTCGAGCTCGTCCCCGTCGTTCCCGCGTGGAACCCTCCTCGCCGGAGTCCCAGCACCGCCGTCGCGGATCTTCAGCGCCGCCTCCTCAAGCTCCTCTACCGTACACTACTGCGACCACGAGCGCTGCTGCCCGTCTTCGATGTCACCAAAGGGTCCCCAAGCGCCATGGCCTGGGCTGAGCCTTGAGGTCCTCAGCGCCACCATGGTTGCTGCTTGCTCCGTCCACCCAGCCGCAAGTTCCTGATGCCGTGCCGCTTCCTTGCTGAACCCGTCGACCGGCGCCACCAGCCTCCTTAGCTTCGAACACACGCGTGCCTGCCTCCCATGCCTCACTAACCTCGCCGGGCACCTACCGCATCTGCCGCCATGGCCTCGGACTCCGCCGCCTCGCGTCGCCCTCCCCGTTATCAAGTTGGCCGCTGCATCCTCTGCTTCCCCTGCTTGCGGCGACCTCGCGCACCTGCATCGATGGGGGTCAACGCACCCGAGCGCGTTGATCATGCCCTTGCCCAGCCGCCTCTGCGAGGCCGCTCCGTGCGTGGGCGGCCTTGCCTCCCCAAGACCCAGCACCACGCAGGCCTGATCCACCGCGCCCTCCCACGGGCCGCCTTCCCGTCTGGGCCGAGCCCATGGTGAGCCCCCAGTGCCCCCTTTTGTTTTTTTCTCTATTGGCCCAACCTGCTCCAGTTTCAGCCCGTGTAGTGTTTTTTTTCTCTGGACGAATTTGCCTTTTTACCAGAGAACGCAGTTTTACAGTATAGCCCCTAAGCTTCATGCATATCATATCTCACAAAACCGTTCATCGGAATTAAATAACTTATTTATAAAAAATGCTTAGAATCTTGTCTAGTTTCATAATATCCAACTTTCATCCATGTTAAAAATGTTAAAAATGATGTTTGCATTAATTTGCTTAATTAACATGCTAAAATGTTTTCTTTCATAACTAAATAACTGTAGCTCCAATCTTAACAAACTTTATATGTAAATGGGGTAGAAAGATGCCTAGTTTAGCATGGTGCATTTTTCTTGCATGTTGAATAAATCTAAAATTGTGTTTAGGGCAGGCCAGTACCTAATCCAAAAATATGCATATGAGGATTTTCTGGACTTGTTGCTTGTTGTTTCAGCCTCATTTAAACTTGCCTAGATAGATAGTTTTCATATGCTTCACCTCTTGCCATGCTAACTAACATTTAATATTGTTGAGTACCTAACTGGGAGAGAACTAAATAAGACATATGGTGTTCCGTCAATATGCAACTCGTTGCACATTGAGCTCCACTTAATTTGTAGTGTTGTTTGTTGCACTTTGCCATGCCATGCCTCATTAAATCGGACATGCATCATACTTGGTTGTGCATCATGGCATGCTTATGTGATGGTTGTTTACTATGTTGTTTGCTTCTTTTCGGTGTTGCTTCTTCGGCTTGGTTCCGATAACGTCGCGTTGGTGAGGATCCATTCGACTATGTCTGTTTGTCTTCTTCATGGACTCGTTCTTCTTCCTTGCGGGATCTCAGGCAAGATGACCATACCCTCGAAATCACTTTTATCTTTGCTTTCTAGTTGCTCGCTCTATTGCTATGCCGCGATACCTACCACTTGCTATAACATGCCTCCCATATTGCCTTACCAAGCCTCTAACCCACCTTTCCAAGCAAACCATTGTTTGGCCATGTTACCACTTTGCTCAGCCCCTCCTATAGCGTTGCTAGTTCCAGGTGAAGTTGAAGTTTGTTCCATGTTGGAACATGGTTATTGTTGGGATATCACAATATCTCTTATATTATTTAATGCATCTATATACTTGGTAAAGGGTGGAAGGCTCGGCCTTATGCCTGGTGTTTTGTTCCACTCTGGCCGCCCTAGTTTCTATCATACCGGTGTTATGTTCCTTGATTTTGCGTTCCTTACGCGGTTGGGTTATAATGGCAACCCCTTGACAGTTCGCCTTGAATAAAACTCCTCCAGCAAGGCCCAACCTTGGTTTTACCATTTGCCACCTAAGCCTTTTTCCCTCGGGTTTTCGGAGCCCAAGGGTCATCTTTATTTTAACCCCCCCGGGCCAGTGCTCCTCTGAGTGTTGGTCCAAAATAGAGCCCCTTGCAGTGCCACCTCTGGGAAACTTGAGGGTTGGTTTTAGTTGGATGGATTGCTCATCGGGTGTGCCTTGAGAACGAGATATGTGCAGCTCCTATCGGCAATTGTCGGCACATTCGGGCGGCGTTGCTGGTCTTGTTTTACCATTGTCGAAACGTCTTGTAACCGGGATTCCGAGTCTGATCGGGTCTTCCTAGGAGAAGGAATATCCTTCGTTGACCGTGAGAGCTTGTGATGGGCTAAGTTGGGACACCCATGCAGGGTTTTGAACTTCCGAAAGCCGTGCCCACGGTTATGGGCAGATGGGAATTTGTTAATATTCGGTTGTAGAGAACTTGACACTTAGCTTAATTAAAATGCATCAAACCGCGTGTGTAGCCGTGATGGTCTCTTTCCGGCGAAGTCTGGGAAGTGAACACAGTTTTGGTGTTATGCTTGAAATGTAAGTAGTTCAAGATCACTTCTTGATCATTATAGCTTCTCGACCGAGCTTTGCTTCTCTTCTCGCTCTTATTTGCGTAAGTTAGCCACCAGATATGCTTAGTGCTTGCTGCAGCTCCACCTCACTACCCTTTCCTACCCATAAGCTTAAATAGTCCTGATCTCACGGGTGTGAGATTGCTGAGTCCCCGTTACACACAGATACTTCCAAACAGTTGCAGGTGCCGATGATACCAGTGCAGGTGGCGCAACCCAGCTCAAGTGGGAGCTCGGTGAAGATTGTGTTCGTTGTGTTGTTTCGTTTTCCAGTTGATCAGTAGTGGAGCCCAGTCGGGGCGATCGGGGATCTAGCATTAGGGGTGGTCTTCTTTTATTTTGGTTCCGTATTCGGACCTTGATTGTATCTGGATGATGTAATACTATATTTATGTATTGTGTGTAGTGGCGATTGTAAGCCAACTTTTTATCCCTCTCTTATTCAGTACATGGGATGTGTAGAGATTACCCCTCTTGCGACATGCCTACTATGCAGTTATGCCTCTAAGTCGTACTCCGACACGTGGGAGATATAGCCGCATCGTGGGTGTTACAAGTTG
Organism: Triticum dicoccoides; assembly: GCF_002162155.2. Classification (NCBI taxonomy): domain Eukaryota; kingdom Viridiplantae; phylum Streptophyta; class Magnoliopsida; order Poales; family Poaceae; genus Triticum; species Triticum dicoccoides. Next base: position 378,088,824 of record NC_041386.1, read on the forward strand.
GTATCAGAGCCTTCCCCGACTTAGGAGCCCCCTGCTTGATCGAATCGTTGACGTTGTTGAGTCTAGAACAAAATGTTTTGAGTCTTAGGATTACATATATCGGAGAGTAGGATTCTTTTTACTCCTCAGTCCCTTCGTCGCTCTGGTGAGGCCTCCTGACGTTGAGTTTTGACTCTTCTCTCCTCAAATTTCACTAATTTGTTTTTCAGATCACGCGGGTATCTTGGAATCGTTCCGATGGTTTTGTGACGAGAACATTGTTCTTGGTGCCTCTTGACATTTAGGGGTTGTGGCAGTGTCCCGGGGAGTTGAGCTCTGAGGTGTTGTCGTCACAATTTTATTGTTGCAGTTTTGGAATACCTGAGTTCACCGACATCGAAAATCTCCTTTATGTAGTTGTTGGTGAGATAACCTCGACGCCACCCAGTACTGGGGCGGGAGTTCGGGAGTATTGCCATAACTCGTATAATGGATGGTTTTCGAAGGTTGAGGTAAACGATTTCCGAAGGTTTCTTGGTTATGTGTTGAAGGATGGATACAGCTGGATGTATGATTTGCTAGTTTTGGGTGAGATATTATGCTTCCATTGTATCCCCAACACCTGATTGCATAACCAGAAAGTTTCGGGAGTTTATAAGTGGGAATTCAAGTATATCATAGGATATCCTTCCGATAGACACATGATCCTTGTTTTGTTTTCAGTGGTGGTATTCGAGTTGCTTCAATGTCAAGTGTTGATTCCATACCTTCCCTAAGGGGTGTTCTCATATTCCTATGGGAGTACTAATCCTTCAAGATAATCGAGATTTTCATGTCAATCCTTTTCAACCAGCGTGTTTCTCTTCAAGTGGATCCGATCATTTCAACATCCGGAAGATCAATTATCAGTTCTTCTCAATGGTGCTCATTTCGTCTGTCCCAAGCTGCCTTTATTTTTCCCGCCCTCCCACCCTTTTTCTTCAAGGACTCAGATCTCTTAATCGAGTATCCTTTTATTGATGGGAAGTCTCTCCATTCTTTTCGGTCAATGTTCTTATCCGGTGATTCTCATGAAGATTCTAATGGAGCCTCAAGTTCGTCACTCTTAACTCATTTTCTTCTCCGGTGGATTTAATTTAAGCTTTGTCGATCAAATCCTTTGCTTGGTTCTAATGTCTTCTCATACTGGTGCACCTCTTAATCATCCACTTCTCGCTATTCAATTGTTCCAAAGTGCTGAAGATATCTCAGAAGATTCATGTTTTCACTTCTAATCCGCTCAAGCTATTTCGAGGATGTTATCTCATACAAGCTATTTAACTCAACCGGTGCAATCCCTCTTTTAAGTTGTTCAATGGTGTTTTCTTTTGAGTGGGCCCTAACCCATAGGTCTTTTCCCAGGTTCTTACCTGACTCTTCTTTTCCGGAGCTATCCTCAAATTCTTTCAAAGTTTGACGTAAGAATGAATTATCATCAGTCATTTGTATTTCTCCAAGATCTGTCAAATTCTTTTCATCGTTGGCTCAACCTTTCTAATTTTTATCCCGGAGTATGTCAACAATTCTTGGTGGCGTTTCTCGTCGTCATTCTCGGTTTTTGAAGACAAAAGAGGAGTTCCTCTTAAATCTATACCCGTTCTTCCAAAGATTCGTGGTTCTAGCTAGATGCCGTCCTCTCTTAATTGTTTTCGATCGTGAGAAATTCTTTTCACCCATCCAGATCAATTCAAGAGTCTTTTTCAGTTTGATTATCTGGAGGCCATCATCTCGGAATTATTCATTCTCAGCTTTCAGCTCCCTTTCTCAAAATCTTACCGGTGCATCGTTCAAATATCCTCTAATCAGCTCGGGATCTCTTCGTTCACTTGTATCTAAATTCCCTCAAGTATCTTCATTCTCTAATTTTTCCCGGTGTTTCTTTATATTTTTTATTTGTTCATTTTCAATTCTTACGGTGGTTTGCTCAAGATTCTATTCCATGGTTATCATATTAATTCATTCGTTGTTTCAATCCCACCGGTGGTTCGTCGAAGACCTTCTCAAGTTGGTGCTATATCTATCTTAATCCTTTCTACGAGAATAAGTAGTATGCAAAAATCCGTTGCTTGTCATCAATTTAAATTGGTGAAGGATAAGAATAATGTAATTCTTATTCTTGTTTCATTGAGTAAATTCAATTCCTTATTCCGGCGGCTCATCAAGTTCTCGGTTTTCAATTGTTTCATCTTTTCTTTCCCGGAGTTCCAAGATCTCGCAATTATATCGTCGCGAAGATCCATCTAAATAATTAAAGGCTTCACCTTGTGTTTTCAACTTCTCTTTCTTTTTATCATCATTTTGTTACTGGAGTTCTTCATGGAGGTTCTACATCGTGGTTCGTGAAGGATTACTTTCATTCTTCAATTGTTCTTTAATATTTTTCTCTTGAAGTTATGTTACGCTAAACTATACTCTAAATTAAACATGGTGCTCAACACATGTTTTGTTTTGAGGAGTTCAAACATTGTTTATCTTGCATTTGGAAGTGCAATTCTTTCTACCTAATCATTTGAGGTGGTGTGATCTCATTCATGATAATTTCCCTTCGGGTTTCATGATTCACAAGTTGTCCGGGATGACATATTGTAAACCCATCATTTTCAATTCGTTCATGAGATCCTTTGCAATCCATCAATCTCTTCATTCAAGTTATCTTGGGTTATATTTCACCTAAAGATTTCCCTAAGGATTGTTGCTTTTATGGTGCTTACAAATGACCCAAGGCCTTCATTTATCCTTCCGGTGAGATAAGCTTCTCATCTCCTTGTTTATGTCAAATCAATCTTTTTCCCATGAGTGGTAGGTTGTCACCTCAAAATTTTGAGATGTCTTCCATTAGCCCACATCAAGCTTATGCTTTCGTTGTTGATAATCCAACCACTCCGTTCAACCTTTTCTTCGTAAGCATGCTCTTTCAATTTTATTTGCGAGATTTGTCATTCTTCTTCTCCATTCTTTTCCTTCCAACCATCTAGTTTTCCATTCATCTGTTCTGTAGGTTTGGTGATGTTGCTCTCTTCGTCCTATCATCTCATTTTGCCAACATCATGCTCTTTCCTTTGTCTATCCATTCGATCGGAGTGTCATGTCCTTCATTCAAGTTCTCTCATCTTATCATGTTTTGCCTCTTTCTCAACTGGAGTGCTGTCTAAAATATTTCTTACCCATTGTGCCATTCTTTTAGTAGTTCTGGAGGCAAGGTGTTGTTGATTTCATCAAGTATCATCCAATCTTCCTAAGATCATGTTCAGTTCCGTCCATTTATAGTCGGAGTGCTGCTCAAAATCATTCTTTTTTCCTTCTCTATCTTGTTTTAACTGGGGTGTTGTGGCTATCATTCCTCTTTTAACCGGAGTCTCATACAAGTGCTTTCATTTTGCCAAGCTCATATTCTTTACCTTCCATTTCCGACCGGAGTGTTATCATAATTGATCTTTATCGTTCCTTGTACATCTTGTTTCAACCGGAGTGCTTGCATGCACTTCTTGTCCATTGTACCCCTTTTCTTATGTCTTTCAACCTACAAGGTTCTACTAATGTTTCTTCTTCCTCTTTTCTAACGGAGTGTTTTCAACTTTTTTCATCTTTGCTGTATTCTTTTCTTTCAATTGTTTAACCTCTGAAGGTTAGTGTTTTCACTCATTTTTCAAAGAAGAAACTTAGTTTTACCCCTTCTCTTCATCTTCTGTTTCTCTCTGGTACCAGCCTAGATCTCAGGACGAGATCCTCTCGTAGTGGTGGAGAGTTGTGATGCCCCGAGTCCGATGCGCCAGGTGTCTTCCAGCTATTCGTTGATGTTGCCATGTCTTTCCCTTGCGTGTTGCATCTTGCCATGTCATCATCCGCATTGCATCATCATGTTTTCAAAACTTGCATCCATCCGGGTTCCCCCAGTTCTGTCCGTTGTCCGTTCTGAGCCTAGAAACACTTGCATGCGCCCGCGGCACATCCAAAATATTATTTTATAAGTGGCCGGAAAATGTTCTTGGAACGGGTTGAAAGTTGGCGTGCGGTGTTGTTTTGTTGTCAGTAGACCGCCTGCCAAGTTTCATCGCATTCGGTGTCCGTTTGATGCCCCAACGGATAACTATAGCGGCAATATAGCCGGTATAACGTCGGACGTTTTCGGTCTCCGGAAACAGTTGTCGGGCCTCTCCTTCTCTTCTCTCTTTTTTCTAAGCCCCTTCAAACCCCCCTTTCCTCTGTGGCCTTTTGTCAGACCTCCTCTCCGCTCAGTTCTAACAACCCCGTCGCGCGTCCGAAAACTTCCCCGAACCCGACCCGGACATTCGTCACCGGTGGGTCCGGATCATCCCCTAACATCTATAAACCATATCCATTTTGTTATCTGGGCTCCCTAATCTATGTATCCGAGACTATCCAATTTTGATCGGAGGGTCCAAACCTAATCTTTTTGTCCCTATATATAGACCAACCCCTACCCAAATCAGACAAATCCCTAATTTCTAGGGATCCTCCCTCCGCCGCCGCCACTCTCTACCATCTACCACGAGATCCCTTCCGATCTAATCCACCTCGTTTTCTAACCAACCAGCACCGCTCGCAGATCTCCTCGTGCCCGAGGCCTCCAAGCCACTCCTCGACGGCAACTAGCAGGACCATCGCGTCCCTCTCCTCTGGATCTTCCCGTGCTTCTTCTTTCCCCTGTCTCTCGCTCACATCTCTCTCTCTCTCTCTCTCTCTCTCTCTCGTGCACAAGAACGCCACCTCCTGCCCGAGCGCAGCCGCCCCTAGAGCTCCACCAAACTGCAAGCAGAGGCCATCCTTGTCCAGGGCCCGGCCGGATCCCGCCATTCCCCGGTCCTCCCTGCGCCTGCCGACCTGCGGCTCCACCGCCCCATCAAGTTCCAAGAGCCGACCTTGCCTGCTGCTTCTCCTTGCACCACCCAGTGCCACTGCTTCCTGTTCGTCGAGCTCGTCCCTGTCGTTCCCGCGCGGATCCCTCCTCGCCGGAGTCCCAACACCACCCCCGCGGATCTTCAGCGCCGCCTCCTCAAGCTCATCTGCCGTCCACTGCTGCGACCAGGAGCGCTGCTGCCCATCTTCGATGTCACCAAAAGGTCCACAAGCGCCATGGCCTGGGCTCGGCCTTGAGGTCCTCAGCACCGCCGTGGCTGCTGCTTGCTCCATCCACCCAGCCGCAAGTTCCTCATGCCGTGCCGCTTCCTTGCTGAACCCGTCGACCAGCGCCACCAGCCTCCTCAGCTTCGAACGCATGCGCGCCTGCCTCCCTTGCCTCACAAACCTCGTCGCGCACCGACTGCGTCCGCCGCCATGGCCTCGGACTCCACTGCCTCGCGTCGCCCTCCCCGTCGTCAAGTTCGCCGCCGCATCCTCTGCTTCCCCTCCTTGCGGGGACCTCGCGCACCTGCATCGATGGGCGTCAACGCACCCGAGCGCGTTGATCGCGCCCTTGCCCAGCCGCCTCTGCGAGGCCACTCCACGCGTGGGCCGCCTTGCCTCCCCAAGGCCCAGCACCCCGCAAGCCTGATCCACCGCGCCCTCCCACGGGCCGCCTTCCCGTCTAGGCCGAGCCCATGGTGAGGCCCCAGTGCCCCTTCTGTTTTTTTTCTCTGTTGGCCCAACCTGCTTGAGTTTCAGCCTGTGTAGTGTTTTTTTCTCTAGACAAATTTTCCTTTTTTACCAGAGAATGCAATTTTACAGTATAGCCCCTAAGCTTCATGCATATCATATCTCACAAACCGTGCATCGGAATTAAATAAATTATTTATGAAAAATTCTTAGAATCTCGTCTAGTTTCATAATATCCAACTTTCATCCATGTTAAAAATGTTAAAAATGATGTTTGCATTAATTTTCTTAATTGCCATGCTAAAATGTTTTCTTTCATAACTAAATAATCGTAGCTCCAATCTTAACAAACTTTATATGTAGATGGGGGTAGAAAGATGCCTAGTTTAACATGGTCCATTTTTCTTGCATGTTTAATAACTCTAAAATTGTGTTTAGGGCAGAACAGTACCTAATCCAAAAATATGCATATGAGGATTTTTCGGACTTGTTGCTTGTTGTTCCGGCCTCATTTAAACTTGCCTAGATAGGTAGTTTTCATATGCTTCACCGCTTGCCATGCTCACTAACATTTAATATTGTTGAGTACCTAACCGGGAGAGAACTAATTAAGACATGTGGTGTTCCGTTAATATGCAACTCGTTGCATATTGAGCTCCACTTAATTTGTAGTGTTGTTTGTTGCACTTTGCCATGCCATGCCTCATTAAACCGGACATGCATCATACTTGGTTGTGTATCATGCCATGCTTATGTGATGGTTGTTTACTATGTTGTTTGCTTATTTCCGGTGTTGCTTCTTCGGGTTGGTTCCGATAACGTCGCGTTTGTGAGGATTCGTTCGACTACGTCCGTTTGTCTTCTTCATGGACTCGTTCTTCTTCCTTGCGGGATCTCAGGCAAAATGACCATACCCTCGAAATCACTTCTATCTTTGCTTCCTAGTTGCTCGCTCTATTGCTATGCTGCGATACCTACCACTTGCTATAACATGCCTCCCATATTTCCATGTCAAGCCTCTAACCCACCTTTCCTAGCAAACCGTTGTTTGGCCATGTTACCGCTTTGCTCAGCCCCTCCTATAGCATTGCTAGTTGCAGGTGAAGTTGAAGTTTGTTCCATGTTGGAACATGGTTATTGTTGGGATATCACAATATCTCTTATATTATTTAATGCATCTATATAATTGGTAAAGGGTGGAAGGCTCGGCCTTATGCCTGGTGTTTTGTTCCACTCTTGCCGTCCTAGTTTCCATCATACCGGTGTTATGTTCCTTGATTTTTCGTTCCTTACGCGGTTGGGTTATAATGGGAACCCCTTGACAGTTCGCCTTGAATAAAACTCATCCAGCAAGGCCCAACCTTGGTTTTACCATTTGCCACCTAAACCTTTTTCCCTCGGGTTTCTGGAGCCCAAGGGTCATCTTTATTTTAACCCCCCCGGGCCAGTGCTCCTCTGAGTGTTGGTCCAAAATAGAGCCCCTTGCAGCGCCACCTCGGGGAAACTTGAGGGTTGGTTTTAGTTGTACGGATTGCTCATCGGGTGTGCCTTGAGAATGAGATATGTGCAGCTTCTATCGGGATTTGTCGGCACATTCGGGCGGCTTTGCTGGTCTTGTTTTACCATTGTCGAAACGTCTTGTAACGGGGATTCCAAGTCTGATCGGGTCTTCCTGGGAGAAGGAATATCTTCGTTGACCGTGAGAGCTTGTGATGGGCTAAGTTGTGACACCCATGCAGGGTTTTGAACTTTCGAAAGCCGTGCCCGTGGTTATGGGCAGAAGGGAATTTGTTAATATCCGGTTGTAGAGAACTTGACACTGAACTTAATTAAAATGCATCAAACCGCGTGTGTAGCCGTGATGGTCTCTTTCCGGCGGAGTCCGGGAAGTGAACATGGTTTTGGTGTTATGCTTGAAACATAAGTTGTTCAGGATCACTTCTTGATCATTATAGCTTCTCGACCGAGCTTTGCTTCTCTTCTCGCTCTTATTTGCGTAAGTTAGCCACCATATATGCTTAGTTCTTGCTGCAGCTCCACCTCACTACCCTTTCCTACCCATAAGCTTAAATAGTCTTGATCTCGCGGGTGTGAGATTGCTGAGTCCCCGTGACTCACATATACTTCCAAACAGTTGCAGGTGACGATGGTACCAGTGTAGGTGGCGTAACCCTGTTCAAGTGGGAGCTCGGTGAAGATCGTGTTCGTTGTGTTGTTTTGTTTTCCAGTTGATCAGTAGTGGAGCCCAGTCGGGGCGATCGGGGATCTAGCATTAGGGGTGGTCTTCTTTTATTTTGGTTCCATAGTCGGACATTGATTGTATCTGGATGATGTAATGCTATATTTATGTATTGTTTGAAGTGGCGATTGTAAGCCAACTCTTTATCCCTCTCTTATTCAGTACATGGGATGTGTAAAGATTACCCCTCTTGCGACATGCCTACTATGTGGTTATGCCTGTGACACCCCCGATTTGACCGTACACTAATCATACACGCAAACGTGTACGATCAAGATCAGGGACTCACGGGAAGATATCACAACACAACTCTACAAATAAAAATAAGTCATACACGCATCATATTACAAGCCAGGGGCCTCGAGGGCTCGAATACAAGAGCTCGATCATAGACGAGTCAGTGGAAGCAACAATATCTGAGTACAGACACAAGTTAAACAAGTTTGCCTTAAGAAGGCTAGCACAAACTGGGATACAAATCGAAAGAGGCGCAGGCCTCCTGCCTGGGATCCTCCTAAACTACTCCTTGTCATCGCTAGCTGGCTGCACGTAGTAATAGGCACCTCCCAAGTAGTAGTAGTCGTCGACAATGGTGGCGTCTGGCTCCTGGGCTCCAATGTCTGGTCGTAGCAATCGGGTATAGAGAGGAGGAAAAGAGGGAGCAAAGCAACCGTGAGTACTCATGCAAAGTACTCGCAAGCAAGGAGCTACACTACATATGTATGCATTGGTATCAAATGGAATAAGGGTATCATATGTGGACTGAACTGCAGAATGCCGGAATAAGAGGGGGATAGCTAGTCCTATCGAAGACTACATTTCTGGTAACCTCCATCTTGCAGCAGTAGAAGAGAGTAGATGGTAAGTTCACCAAGTATCATTGCATAGCATAATCCTAACTGATGACCCCCCTCGTCGCCCCGTGAGAGAGCGACCACCGGTTGTATCTGGCACTTGGAAGGGTGTGTTTTATTAAGTATCCGGTTCTAGTTGTCATAAGGTCAAGGTACAACTCCGAGTCGTCCTGTTACCGAAGATCACGGCTATTCGAATAGTTTAACTTCCCTGCAGGGGTGCACCACATTTCCCAACACGCTCGATCCCATTTGGCCGGACACACTTTTCTGGGTCATGCCCGACCACGGAAGATCAACACATCGCAGCCCTACCTAGGCACAACAGAGAGGTCAGCACGCCGGTCTAAATCCTATGGCGCAGGGGTCTGGGCCCATCGCCCATTGCACACCTGGACGTTGTGTACGCGGCCGGAAGCAGAACTAGCCCCCTTAATACCAGAGCAGGCTTACGGTCCAATCCGGCGCGCGCCGCTCAGTCACTGACGTCACGAAGGCTTCGGCTGATACCACGACGTCGAGTGCCCATAACTGTCCCCACGTAGATGGTTAGTGCATATAGGCCAGTAGCCAGACTCAGATCAAATACCCAGATCTCGTTAAGCATGTTACTTTGAAGTAACCGCGAATGTCGACCAGGGCCAGGCCCACCTCTCTCCTAGGTGGTATCAACCTGCCCTGTCGCTCCGCGTCAAAGTCATAGTCAGGGGCCATCGGGAACTCAGGCCGACCACTACCTGGATGGAGCCACCTGCCCCTTCAGCCCCCATCTCCAAACAGTATCACCGGTAATGTAACATTGTAAAGTATATAGTATATGCCCGTGATCACCTCCCGAAGTGATCACGGCCCAGTAGTATAGCATGGCAGACAGACAAGAGTGTAGGGCCACTAATGATAATCTAGCATCCTATACTAAGCATTTAGGATTGCAGGTAAGGTATCAACAGTTGTAGCAACAATGACAGGCTATGCATCAGAATAGGATTAACGGAAAGCACTAACATGCTACACTACTCTAATGCAAGCAGTATAGAGAAGAGTAGGCGATATCTGGTGATCAAGGGGGGGGGGAGGGGGTTGCCTGGTTGCTCTGGCAAGGAGGGGTCATCTTCGATGTAGTCAAACACACGGACATCGACAGCGGTCTCGGAGTCTACCGGAAAGGAGTAGCGGAGGGGGAACACAAAAAATAACAGAGCAATCAAATGTAAGACAAAGCAAGACGCGGCAATACGTTGTGCTAGGGGTGACCTAATGTAGGGATAGGCAATACCGGCGAAGGGAGGAAACATCCAGGAAAGTATTCCCGTTGTTTCGCGTTTTCAGGCAGATAAACCGGAGAGGGAAAGTTGCGTGTTCGCTATGATAGGTACGTGTGGTGAATGAACAGACTGCGTATTCGGATTCGTCTCATCGTTCTGAACAACTTTCATGTATAAAGTTTTTCTATCCGAGTTACGGATTATTTTATATTAATTTTTAAAGTTTATTTAAAACATTTTCTAAATATTCTGGAATTTATATTAATTTCGAAATTTAAAAGGAAAATTGTTAGATGCACCCGGTGCAGTGCACCCGGCAGTGCACAGTCAGCAGTTGACTGGTCCATGTTGACCAGTCAAAGGGGACTCGGGGCCCACCTGTCATAGACTGCTAGTTAATAGCTTTTAGTTAAAAGGATTTAATTAACCGGGGTGTCCCACATGTCATACCCAGTGACTAAACTGACATGGTTATTTATTTTAATTAAACACGTGGGGCCCGCATGTGAGTGGGGGTTAGTAGGTGGGTTAGGGCCTTAATGGCCAATTAGGCCGGCAGGTTAACTCCGGTGGCCAGACGCCACCGGCGGAGGGCGGAACTTGCAGAGGGGGGGCCGCTGGCAGCCTCCGCTTGAGCCAATAGCAGCGGCGGGACAGTGGCGGCCCGGGTGGGCACCGCCGGCCAGAGGCGGACGCTGCCGCAAGCGGTGGGGCGCGGCTGGGGGCGAGAGGAGGAGCAGGCGGAGGTGGGACGCAGGGTGCCGGCAAAAGTGACGACAGTGGGTGCGGGAGGGGTGAGCACGGCCACGACGTCAGCGGCACACTCAAGGAGCAAGCTCTGGGTGCGGGAAGCAGCTAGGGGAGTTGGTCGATGGTGCGACCAACGACACGCTGGGCGCTGGCAGGCACGACGCTAAAGCAGCAGTGCAGCAGAAGCAACTAGAGGCAAGGCGGAGCGCGAGCACGCGGGCGGCGCACGGTCGGGCGTGCACGGGGCTCATGCAGACGGCTCCAGTGTTTGGCTGCAGGTGGCTGGGCCACGCGGGGGCGGACGCAGAGCTTCGGCCAGGGCGGAAACAGTGTGGGGAGCGAGCTACGAGGAAGAAGGAGAGGCGCGAGGAGAGGGGAAAGTAGCTGGAGCTCACTGGGAAGGCACTAGGAGGCCCGGCGTGGGCTTAGGAGCAGCAAAGGCACCGGAATCGTCAGGGATCGCCGGCGGTCGTCGAGGAAGAAGACGGTCGGATCCGGCATGGTTGTGGTCCCCGACTCCGATGGCTTGGTGTAGAGGACGTAGTCGAGGGCAGCGCGCCTCCTGGGCATAGCCTCGCGGTGCAGGGTGGCCGGAGACCACATGGACGGCGACGTTCATGGCAGCGACAACGGCGGGCGGCTGCGCATGGAAGAAAGCGGCGCGAGGGGGAAGAAGTGGAGAGGCTAGGGTTCGCAGGGCATCGAGGGGAGTCAAGTAGGAGGCCGAGAGGGCTGGATGCACGCAGTGTGGCGATCCCCAACCATGGACGAGCCCTCTTTGTCCACGAGGTGTGGTGAACAGAGAGGTAAGGGATGAGGGGCATTGATGGGCTGGTCCGGCTCCTGTAGTCGCGGGCCGTAAGTGCTAGTAGTTTTCTCTTTTACTTTTTTTACCTTTTCTTTTATGTATTTTCCTACTGTTTTGTATTTATTTGAGCGAGCAAACGGATTTTGTTACAGATGAAAGTTGGCACATAAATACAAGGCATTGCTATGAGCTAGCATAGCAAGTTTCAATTTATTTTGAAAAGTGAAAATATTTATTTAATTTAAATTGGATCAATTAATAGTTGCTGGTCCAATTTTAAATAGGTCAAGGGCGTTTTAATAATTCAAATAATATTTGGTTTGTTCATGAAAATTTGTTAGTGAATTCTTGCAACCCAATGGACATTTTTAATTTAATTTTTTATGAAACTATAATTTGACTTGTTATTTGAATTTGTATTTGAACTTACTTTGAAGCAAGTGAGGGTTAGTGAAATTTTAATTATGATGACCTAGCATCATTAACACGGGTTTACTGTAGCTTAACTATCGGGGTGTCACAATGCCTCTAGGTCATGCTCCGACACGTGGGAGATATAGCCGCATCGTGGGTGTTACAGCAGGGCTTCGCCAAGCACTACAGAAACTAGATGGAAGATAAACTAGAGGGGACGGGGTTGCCGACTCATGACTTGGTGAATCTTGATCTGTCTTGGGTGCTAGCCCCGCCCCTCTATTTATATGTTGAGCCCTGGGGTCGAAACTTGGAGTAAAAGCCTCCTCAAAGTAGGTTTTGCCCAAAAGGGAAGAGTCCTTCTCGGACTCAGGACCAAACGCCAGGGTTCCCGGTGTCTAGACCCAGACGCCTGGGACAATGCCGTCTAGCCCCTGGACTCCACAAAAATTCCTTTTGCGCTTTCCAAAAACCTCGTGGGCTTTCCCCTTTGACCCAAATAAAGTGTACTCGTACCCAAACATTTCGGGAAACATGCGGAACCCCTTTCGGTGAATTCTCGAACCTTTCTGGAGACCGAACACTATTATCCCATATATCAATCTTTACCTTCGGACCATTCCGGAGCTCCTCGTCATGTCCATGATCATATCCGGGACTATGAACAACATCCAGTCACCAACAAACATAACTCATATAATACTATATCACCAATGAACGTTAAGCGTGCGGACCCAATAACCAATAGACATGATCAATGAACGCCAATGATTGTTCGAGAACTATGTAGACATGACCGAGACACCTCTCTGGTCAACAACCAATAGCGGAACCTAGATGCCCATATTGGCTCCTACAAATTCTACGAAGATCTTTATCGGTCGAACATTATGACAACATACATTATTCACTTTGTAATCGGTAAGTTACTTGCCCAAGATTCGATCGTCGATATATTCATACCTAGTTCAATGTCGTTACCGGCAAGTCTCTTTACTCGTTCTGCAATACATTATCCCGTAACTAAGTCATTGGTCACATTGCTTGCAAGGATTCTTATGATGTTTATTACTAAGAGGGCCTAGAGATACCTCTTCGATACTCGGAGTTACAAATCCTAATCTAGATCTCTTCCCACCCAACAAACACCTTCGGAGATACATGTAGAGCATCTTTATAATCACCTAGTTATGTTGTGACGTTTGATAGCACACAAGGTATTCCTCCGGTATCCGAGAGTTGCATAATCTCATAATCGAAGGAATATGTATTTGACATGAAGAAAGCAATAGCAATAAAACTGAACGATCAACATGCTAAACTAATAGATGGGTCTTGTCCATCGCATCATGCTCCTAATGACGTGATCCCGTTCATCAAATGACAACACATGCTTATGGTTAGGAAACTTAACCATCTTTGATTAACGAGATAGTCTAGTAGAGGCTTACTAGGGACACGGTGTTTTGTCTATGTATTCACACATGTATCAAGTTTCCGGTTAATACAATTCTAGCATGAATAGTAAACATTTATCATTATATAAGGAAATATAACATAACAACTTTATTATTGCCTCTAGGGCATATTTCCTTCGGTCTCCCACTTGCACTAGAGTTAATAATCTAGATTACATTGTAAGGATTCTAACGCCCATGCAGTCTTAGTGCTGATCATGTTTTGCTCGTGGAAGAGGCTTATTCAACGGGTCTGCCAGATTCAGATCCGTATGTATTTTGCAAATCTCTATGTCTCCCTCCTTGACTTGATCATGGATGGAGTTGAAGCGTCTCTTGATGTGTTTGGTTCTTTTGTGAAATCTGGATTCCTTCACCAAGGCAATTGCTCCAGTATTGTCACAAAATATTTTCATTGGAGCCGATGCACTAGGTATTACACCTAGGTCGGATATTAACTCCTTCATCTAGACTTCTTCATTCGCTGCTTCCAAAGTAGCTATGTACTCCGCTTCACATGTAGATCATGCCACGATGCTTTGCTTGGAACTGCACCAACTGACAGCTCCACCATTCAATATAAATATGTATCCTGTTTGTGACTTAGAGTCATCTGGATCAGTGTCAAAGCTAGCATCAACGTAACCATTTACGACAAGCTCTTTGTCACCTCCATAAACAAGAAACATATCCTTAGTCCTTTTCAGGTACTTCAGGATGTTCTTGACCGCTGTCCAGTGATCCACTCCTGGATTACTTTGGTACCTCCTTGCTAGACTAATAGCAAGGCACACATCAGGTCTGGTACACAACATAACATACATGATAGAACCTATGGCTAAGGCATAGGGAATAACTTTCATTTTCTCTCTATCTTCTGCAGTGGCCGGGCATTTAGTCTGACTCAATGTCATACCTTGTAATACAGGCAAGAACCCTTTCTTTGACTGATCCATTTTGAACTTATTCAAAACTTTATCAAGGTATGTGCTTTGTGAAAGTCCAATTAAGCATATTGGTCTATCTCTATAGATCTTGATGCCCAATATATAAGCAGCTTCACCAAGGTCTTTCATTGAAAAACTTCTATTGAAGTATCCTTTTATGCTATCCAGAAATTATATATCATTTCCAATCAACAATATGTAATCCACATATAATATAAGAAATGCTACAGAGCTGCCACTCACATTCTTGCAAATATAGGCTTCTCCAAAAGTCTGTTTAAAACCATATGCTTTGATCACATTATCAAAGCGTATATTCCAACTCTGAGATGCTTGCACCAGTCCATAAATGGATCACTGGAGCTTGCACACTTTGTTAGCACCTTTAGGATCGACGAAACCTTCTGGTTGCATCATATACAACTCTTCTTTAAGAAATCCATTAAGGAATGCAGTTTTGATGTCCATTTGCCAGATTTCATAATCATAAAATGCGGCAATTGCTAACATGATTCGGACAGACTTAAGCATCGCTACGGGTGAGAAAGTCTCATCATAGTCAACTCTTTGAACTTGTTGAAAACCTTTTGCGACAAGTCGAGCTTTGTAGACAGTAACATTACCATTAGAGTCAGTCTTCTTCTTGAAGATCCATTTATTCTCTATGGCTCGCCGATCATCGGGCAAGTCAACCAAAGTCCACACTTTGTTCTCATACATGGATCCTATCTCAGATATCATGGCCTCAAGCCATTTATCGGAATCTTGGCTCATCATCGCTTCCTGATAGTTCATAGGTTCGTCATTGTCTAGAAACAAGACTTCCGTAACAGGATTACCGTACCACTCTGGTGCGGAGCGTGCTCTGGTTGACCTACGAGGTTCAGTAGTAACTTGATCTGAAGTTTCATGATTGTTATCATTAGCTTCCTCTCTAGTTGGTGTAGGCATCCCGGGAATGGTTTTTTGTGATGAGCTACTTTCCAATTCGCGAGAAGGTACAATTAGCTCATCAAGTTCTACTTTCCTCCCACTCACTTCTTTCGAGAGAAACTCCTTCTCTAGAAAGTATCCATTCTTAGCAACAAAGATCTTGCCTCCGGATCTGTGATAGAAGGTGTACCCAACAGTTTCTTTTGGGTATCCTATGAAGACGCACTTCTCCGA
Organism: Triticum dicoccoides; assembly: GCF_002162155.2. Lineage (NCBI taxonomy): Eukaryota > Viridiplantae > Streptophyta > Magnoliopsida > Poales > Poaceae > Triticum > Triticum dicoccoides. The sequence continues at coordinate 378,104,296 of NC_041386.1, forward strand.
TTTGGGGTCGAGCTTATTAGGCTGAAGCTTTTTCACATAAGCATCCCAACCCCAAACTTTAAGAAACGACAGCTTAGGTTTCTTGCCAAACCACAATTCATATGGTGTTATCTCAACGGATTTCGACGGTGCCCTATTGAAAGTGAATGCAGCTGTCTCTAATGCATAACCCCGAAATGATAGTGGGAAATCGATAAGAGACATCATAGATTGCACCATATCTAATAAAGTGCAGTTACGATGTTCGGACACACCATTACACTATGGTGTTCCAGGTGGCATGAGTTGTGAAACTATTCCATATTGTTTTAAATGAAGGCCAAACACGTAACTCAAATATTCGCCTCCGCGAGCAGATCGTAGAAACTTTATTTTCTTGTTACGATGACTCTCCACTTCACTCTGAAATTCTTTGAACTTTTCAAATGTTTCAGACTTGTGTTTCATTAAGTAGATATACCCATATTTGCTCAAATCACGTGTGAAGGTCAAAAAATAACGATACCTCTGACGAGCCTCAACACTCACCGGACCGCATACATCGGTATGTTTTATTTCCAATAAGTCAGTTTCTTGCTCCATTGTTTCGGAGAATAGAGTTTTAGTCATCTTTCCCATGTGGTATGGCTCGCAAGCATCAAATGATTCATAATCAGGTGATTCCAAAAGCCCATTTGCATGGAGTTTCTTCATGCGCTTTACACCAATATGACCTAAACGACAGTGCCACAAATATGTTGCACTATCATTATCAACTTTGCATCTTTTGGCATCAATATTATGAATCTGTTTATCACCACAATCGAGATTCCATAAAAGTAGACCACTCTTCAAGGGTGCATGAACATAAAAGATATTACTCATATAAATAGAACAACCATTATTCTCTGATTTAAATGAATAACCGTCTCACATCAAACAAGATCTAGATATAATGTTTATTCTCAATGCTGGCACCAAATTACAATTATTCAGGTCTAAAACTAATCACGAAGGTACATGTAGAGGTAGCGTGCTGACGGCAATCACATCGACCTTGGAACCATTCCCGACGTGCATCGTCACCTCGTCCTTAACCAATCTTTGTTTAATCTGTAGCCCCTATTTCGAGTTACAAATATGAGCAACCGAACCAGTATCAAATACCCAGGCGCTACTACGAGCATTAGTAAGGTACACATCAATAACATGTATATCACATATACCTTTGTTCACCTTGCCATCCTTCTTATCCGCCAAATACTTGGGACAGTTCCGCTTCCAGTGACTAGTCCCTTTGGAGTAGAAGCACTTAGTTTCATGCTTCGGTCCATACTTGGGCTTCTTCTCGGGAGTGGCAAATTGCTTGCCATTCTTCTTGACGTTCCCCTTATTTCCCTTGCCTTTTTTTGTTGAAACTTGTGGTCTTGTTAACCATCAACACTTGGTGTTCCTTCCTGATTTCTACCCCCGAAGCTTTGAGCATAGCGAAGAGCTCGGGAATTGTCTTATCCATCCCTTGCATATTATAGCTCATCACGAAGCCTTTGTAGCTTGGTGGCAGTGATTGAAGAACTCTGTCAAAATAACACTATCATCTAGAAGATTAACTCCCAGCCGAGTCAACTGGTTATGATACCCAGACACTTTGAGTATGTGTTCACTGACAGAACTGTTCTCCTCCATCTTGCAGCTATAGAACTTGTTGGAGACTTCATATCTGTCAAATCGTGCATTTGCTTTAAATATTAACTTCAACTCCTAGAACATCTCATATGCTCCATGAGGTTCGAAACGTCTTTGAAGTACTGATTCTAAGCCGTAAAGCATGCCACACTGAACTATCGAGTAGTCATCGGATTGAGCTTGCCAGACATTCATAACATCAGCATCTGCTCCTGCAGCTGGATTTTCACCTAGCGGTGCATCACGAACATAATTCTTCTGTGCAGCAATGAGGATAATCCTCAAATTACGAACCCAGTATGTGTAGTTGCTACCATCATCTTTCAACTTAGCTTTCTCTAGGAACACATTAAAATTCAAGGGAACGGTAGCACGGGCCATTGATATACAACATAGATATGCAAAAACTATCAGGACTACGTTCATGATAAATTAAGTTCAATTAATCATATTACTTGAGAACTCCCAATTAGATAGACATCCCTAGAGTCATCTAAGTGATCACATGAAACAAATCAACTAAACCATCTCCTATCATCACGTGAGATGGAGTAGTCCTCAATGGTGAACATCTCTATGTTGATCATATCTACTATATGATTCACGTTCGACCTTTTGGTCTCCAGTGTTCTCAGGCCATGTCTATACATGCTAGGCTCGTCAAGTTTAACCCGCGTATTCCACATGTGCAAAACTATCTTGACCCATTGCATGTGAACTTAGAGCCTATCACACCCGATCATCATGTGGTGTCTCAGCATGACGAACTGTTGCAACGGTGCATACTAAGAGAGAACACTTGTACCTTGAAATTTTAGTAAGGGATCATCTTATAATGCTACCGCCCGTATGTTTCTAATGCATAACCCCAAAATGATAGTGGTAAATCGGTAAGAGACATCATAGATCGCACCATATCTAATAAAGTACGGTTCCGATGTTCGGACACACCATTACGCTATGGTGTTCCAGGTGGCATGAGTTGTGAAACTATTCCATATTGTTTTAAATGAAGGCTAAACACGTAACTCAAATATTCGCCTCCGCGAGCAGATCGTAGAAACATTATTTTCTTGTTACGATGATTCTCCACTTCACTCTGAAATTCTTTGAACTTTTCAAATGTTTCAGACTTGTGTTTCATTAAGTAGATAGACCCATATCTGCTCAAATCATGTGTGAAGGTCAAAAAATAATGATACCTCTGACGAGCCTCAACACTCACCGGACCGCATACATCGGTATGTTTTATTTCCAATAAGTCAGTTTCTTGCTCCATTGTTTCAGAGAACAGAGTTTTAGTCATCTTTCCCATGTGGTATGGCTCGCAAGCATCAAATGATTCATAATCAAGTGATTCCAAAAGCCCATTTGCATGGAGTTTCTTCATGCGCTTTACACCAATATGACCTAAACGAAAGTGCCACAAATATGTTGCACTATCATTATCAACTTTGCATCTTTTGGCATCAATATTATCAATCTGTTTATCACCACAATCGAGATTCCATAAAAGTAGACCACTCTTCAAGGGTGCATGAACATAAAAGATATTACTCATATAAATAGAACAACCATTATTCTCTTATTTAAATGAATAACCGTCTCACATCAAACAAGATCTAGATATAATGTTTATTCTCAATGCTGGCACCAAATTACAATTATTCAGGTCTAAAACTAATCACGAAGGTACATGTAGAGGTAGCGTGCTGACGGCGATCACATCGACCTTGGAACCATTCCCGATGCACATCATCATCTCATCCTTAACCAATCTTTGTTTAATCTGTAGCCCCTATTTCGAGTTACAAATATGTGCAACCGAACCAGTATCAAATACCGAGGCGCTACTACGAGCATTAGTAAGGTACACATCAATAACATGTATATCACATATACCTTTGTTCACCTTGCCATCCTTCTTATCCGCCAAATACTTGGGACAATTCCGCTTCCAGTGACTAGTCCCTTTGTAGTAGAAGCACTTAGTTTCATGCTTCGGTCCATACTTGGGCTTCTTCCCGGGAGTGGCAAATTGCTTGCCATTCTTCTTGACGTTCCCCTTATTTCCCTTGCCCTTTTTTCTTGAAACTAGTGGTCTTGTTAACCATCAACACTTGGTGTTCCTTCTTGATTTCTACCTCCGAAGCTTTGAGCATAGCGAAGAGCTGGGGAATTGTCTTATCCATCCCTTTCATATTATATCTCAGCACGAAGCCTTTGTAGCTTGGTGGAAGTGATTGAAGAACTCTGTCAAAATAACACTATCGTCTAGAAGATTAACTCCCAGCCGAGTCAACTGGTTATGATACCCAGACTCTTTGAGTATGTGTTCACTGACAGAACTGTTCTCCTCCATCTTGCAGCTATAGAACTTGTTGGAGACTTCATATCTCTCAAATCGTGCATTTGCTTTAAATATTAACTTCAACTCCTGGAACATCTCATATGCTCCATGAGGTTCAAAACGTCTTTGAAGTACCGATTCTAAGCCGTAAAGCATGCCACACTGAAATATCAAGTAGTCATCGGATTGAGCTTGCCAGACATTCATAACATCAGCATCTGCTCCTGCAGCAGGATTTTCACCTAGTGGTGCATCACGAACATAATTCTTCTATGCAGCAATGAGGATAATCCTCAAATTACGGACCCAGTATGTGTAGTTGCTACCATCATCTTTCAACCTAGCTTTCTCTAGGAACACATTAAAATTCAAGGGAATAGTAGCACGGGCCATTGATCTACAACATAGATATGCAAAAACTATCAGGACTACGTTCATGATAAATTAAGTTCAATTAATCATATTACTTAAGAACTCCCAATTAGATAGACATCCCTCAAGTCATCTAAGTGATCAGATGAAACAAATCAACTAAACTATCTCCTATCATCACGTGAGATGGAGTAGTCTTCAATGGTGAACATCTCTATGTTGATCATATCTACTATATGATTCACGTTCGACCTTTTGGTCTCCAGTGTTCTCAGGCCATGTCTATACATGCTAGGCTCGTCAAGTTTAACCCGAGTATTCCACATGTGCAAAACTATCTTGACCAATTGCATGTGAACTTAGAGCCTATCACACCCGATCATCACGTGGTGTCTCAGCATTACGAATTGTTGCAACGGTGCATACTAAGGGAGAACACTTGTACCTTGAAATTTTAGTAAAGGATCATCTTATAATGCTACCGCCGTACTAAGCAAAATAAGATGCATAAAAGATAAACATCACATGCAATCAAAATATGTGACATGATATGGCCATCATCATCTTGTGCCTTTGATCTCCATCTCCAAAGCACCGTCGTGATCTCCATCATTACCGGCTTGACACCTTGATCTCTATCGTAGTGTCGTGGTTGTCTCGCCAACTATTCCTTCTACAACTATCATTAACACATAGTGATAAAGTAAAGCAATTACATGGCGTGTGCATTTCATACAATAAAGCGACAACCATAAGGCTCCTACTAGTTGCCGATAAGTTTTACAAAACCTGATCATCTCATACAATAATGTATATCACATCACATCATGTCTTAACCATATCATATCACAACATGCCCTGCAAAAACAAGTTAAACATCCTCTATGTTGTTGTTGCAAGTTTTACTTGGCTGCGATGGGCTTCTAGCAAGAACCGTTCTTACCTACGCATCAAAACCACAAACGGTGATTTATCAAGTTTGCTATTTTAACCTTTAACAAGGATCGACCTTAGTCAAATTTGATTCAACTAAAGTTGAAGAAACAGACACCCGCCAGCCACTTTTATGCAAAACTAGTTGCATGTTTGTCGGTAGAACCTGTCTCATCAATGTGGTCATGTAAGGTTGATCCGGGCCGCTTCATCCAACAATACCACCAAATCAAAATAAGACGTTGGTGGTAGTAGTATGACGATCACCGCCCACAACTCTTTGTGTTCTACTCGTGCATATCATCTACACATAGACCTGGCTCGGATGCCACTGAAGGGAAACGTAGCATAAAATTTCAAAAAAATTCCTATGATCACGCAAGATCTATCTAGGAGATGTATAGCAACGAGAGGGGGAGAGCATCTTCATACCCTTGAAGATCGCAAAGTGGAAGCGTTTATCAAGGCAGTTGATACACCTTCACGATCCATCCCTATCAAGTATCGAATGTACGGCACCTCCGCATTCAGCACACGATCAGCTCGATGACGTCCTCACCTCCTTGATCTAGCAAGACGGGCGAAGTAGTAGATGAGTTCCCGCAGCATGACGGCGTGGTGATGGTTGATGATGAAGAACAATCTCTGCAGGGCTTTGCCAAGCACTACAGAAACTAGACAGAGGATAAACTAGAGGGGACGGGGTTGCCGACACATGGCTTGGTGAATCTTGATCTGTCTTGGGTGCTAGCCATGCCCCTCTATTTCTATGTTGAGCCCTGGGGTCGAAACTTGGAGTAAAAGCCTCCTCAAAGTCGAGTCCTTCTCGGACTGCAGGACCAGATGCCAGGGTTCCCGGCGTCTGGACCCAGACCCTAGGGACCCTGGCGTCTAGCCCCTAGACTCCGCAAAACTTCCTTTTGCGCTTTCCAAAAACCTCATGGGCTTTCCCCTTTGGCCCAAATAAAGTGTGCTCGTACCCAAACATTTCGGGAAACATCCGGAACCCCTTCCGGTGAATTCCGGCACCTTTCCGGAGACTGAATAATATTATCCCATATATCAATATTTTCCTCCAGACCATTCCGGAGCTCCTCGCCATGTCCGTGATCATATGTGGGACTCCGAACAACATTCGGTCACCAACAAACATAACTCATATATTACTATATCGTCAACGAACGTTAAGCATGCAGACCCTACGGGTTCGAGAACTATGTTGACATCACCAAGACACCTCTCTGGTCAATAACCAATAGCGGAACCTGGATGCCCATGTTGGATCCTACATATTCTACGAAGATCTTTATTGGTCGAACCTTATGACAACATACATTATTCCCTTTGTCATTGGTATGTTACTTGCCCGAGATTCGATCATTGATATCCTCATACCTAGTTCAATCTCATTACTGGCAAGACACTTTACTCTCTTTGTAATACATCATCCCGTAACTAACTCAGTAGTCACAATGCTTGCAAGGCTTCTTATGACGTGTATTACCGAGTTGCTTGCAAGGCTTCTTATGACGTGTATTACCGAGAGGGCTCATAGATACCTCTCCGATACTCGGAGTGACAAATCCTAATCTCGATCTATGCAAACCCAACAAACAACTTCATAGATACCTGTAGAGCATCTTTATAATCACACAGTTATGTTGTGACGTTTGATAGCACACAAGGTATTCCTCCAGTATCCGAGAGTTGCGTAATCTCATAGTCGAAGGAATATGTATTTGACATGAAGAAAGCAATAACAATAAAACTGAATGATCAACATGATAAGCTAATGGATGGGTCTTGTCCATCACGTCATTCTGCTAATCATGTGACCCCGTTCATCAAATGACAACACATGTCTATGGCTAGGAAACTTAACCATCTTTGATTAACGATCTAGTCTAGTAGAAGCTTACTAGGGACACGATGCTTTGTCTATGTATTCACACATGTATCAAGTTTCCGGTTAATACAATTCTAGCATGAATAATAAACATTTATCATGATATAAGGAAATATAAAATAACAACTTTATTATTTCCTTTAGGGCATATTTCCTTTAGAAAGAAGTGGTAAGAAACGAAATACTAAAGCTTCTGGAGGCAGGTATAATTTATCCTATTGCTGATAGTAGATGGGTAAGTCCCATTCATTGTGTCCCTAAGAAGGGAGGTATTACTGTTGTTCCTAATGATAAGAATGAATTGATCCCACAAAGAATTGTTACCGGTTATAGGATGGTAATTGATGTTCACAAATTCAACAAAGCTACTAGGAAAGATCATCACCCTATACCTTTTATTGATCATATGCTAGAAAGACTATCCAAACATACACACTTTTGCTTTCTAGATGGTTATTCTGTTTTTTCTCAAATTCCTGTGTCAAAAGAGGATTAAGAAAAAACTGCTTTTACTTGCCCTTTTGGTAAATTTGCTTATAGACATATGCCTTTTGGTTTATGTAATGCTCATACTACCTTTCAAAGATGTATGACTGCTATATTCTCTCACTTATGTGAAAAGTTTTTTGAGGTTTTCACGGACGATTTCTCTGTTAACGAAACTTCTTTTGATGATTGCTTAAGCAACCTTGATCGAGTTTTGCAAAGATGTGAAGAAACTACTCTTGTCTTGAATTGGGAGAACCACTGTATGTTTAATGAAGGTATTGTCTTGGGGCATAAAATTTCTAAAAGAGGTTTTGTAGATGATAAAGAGAATGTAGATGCTATTCAAAAGATGTCGTGTCCTAAAGATAGCAAAGGTATAAGAAGTTTCCTTCGTCATGCTGGTTTCTATAGGAGGTTTATGAACGACTTCTCTAAAATTTATAGGCCACTCACTAATCTCTTGCAGAAAGATGTTCCTTTTCTTTTTGATGATGATTGTGTAGAAGCATTTCAAATACTTAAGAAAGCCTTAATTTCTTCACCTATTGTTCAACCACTTGATTGGAACCTACCCTTTGAAATTATGTGTGATGCTAGTGATTATGCTGTCGGTGCTGTTCTAGCACAATGAGTTGATAAGAAATTGAATGTTATTCATTATGCTAGTATAACTCTAAACAGTGCCCAGAGAAATTATGCTACTACTGAAAAAGAATTTTTAGCAGTTGTCTTTGCTTGTGATAAGTTTAGATTTTATACTGTTGATTCCAAAGTGACTGTTCACACTGATCATGCTGTTATTAAATATCTCATGGAAAATAAAGATGCTAAACCTAGACTTATTAGATGGGTTCTCTTGTTACAAGAATTTGATTTGCATATTATTGATAGAAAGGGTGCTGAGAACCCTGTAGCAGATAACTTGTCTAGGTTAGAGAATGTTCTTGATGATCCACAACCTATTGATGATAGCTTTCCTGATGAACAATTAGCTGTCATAAATGCTCCTTGTAGTGCTCCATGGTATGTTTATTATGCTAACTACATTGTTGCTAAATTTATACCACCTAGCTTCACATACCAGGAAATGAAAACATTTTTCTATGATTTAAGACATTACTTTTGGGAGGACCCACACCTTTATAAAGGAGTAGATAGTATTATTAGACATTGTGTACCTGAGCATGAACATGAAAAGATCCTACGCAAGTGTCATTCCGAGGCCTACAGAGGACACCATGCTGGAGATAGAACTACACACAAGGTATTACTGTCTGGTTTTTATTGGCCTACTCTCTTCAAGGTTGCTTGTAAGTATGTATTGTCTTGTGATGATTTTCAAAGAATTGGTAATATAAGTAGACACCAGGAAATGCCTATGAATTATTCACTTGTTATTGAACCATTTGATGTTTGGGGCTTTTATTATATGGGACCTTTTCCTTCCTCTAATGGGTATAAACATATTTTAGTTGTTGTTGATTACATTACTAAGTGGGTAGAATATATTCCAACTAGTAGTGCTGATCATAGCACTTCTATTAAAATGCTTAAAGAAGTTATTTTCCTGAGGTTTGGAGTCCTTAGATATTTAATGACTGATGGTGGCTCACACTTTATTCATGGTGCTTTCCGTATATTGCTTGCTAAGTATGATGTCAACTACAGAATTGCATCTCCGAATCATCCTCAGTATAGCGGTCAAGTAGAATTGAGCAATAGAGAAATCAAATTGATCTTGCAAAAGACTGTTAAAAGATCTAGAAAGAATTGGTCTAAGAAACTTGATGATGCATTATGGGCTTATAGAACTGCTTATAAGAACCCCATGGGCATGTCTCCATATAAAATGGTTTATGGAAAAACATGTCACTTACCTCTTGAGCTAGAACATAAAGCTCATTGGGAAATTAAAGAACTCAACCATGATTTCAAACTTGCTAGTGAAAATAGGTTATTTTAAATTAGGTCACTTGATGAATGGAGAACTCGAGCCTATTAAAATGCCAAGTTGTTTAAAGAAAAATTTAAAAGATGGCATAACGAAAGGATACAAAAGCATGAATTTAATGTAGGTGACCATGTCTTTCTACACAACTCTCGTTTAAGATTTTTTGCAGGAAAGCTTCTCTCCAAATGGGAAGGTCCTTACATTATCGAGGAGATCTATCGTTCTGGTGCCATCAAAATCAACAACGCCGAAGGTACTAACCCGAAGGTGGTAAACGGTCAAAGAATCAAACATTATATCTCAGGTACTCCCATAAATGTTGAAACCAATATAATTAATACCATGACACCAGAGGAGTACATAAGGGAGACTTTCCAGAACATTTTAGACTCCGAAAAGGAATAGGTTTCTGGTACGGTAAGTAAACCAACTCCAAAATATTTCCAATGGCAATTTTTCTCCGTATTGGAATATATAAAAAAATAGGAAAAATTAAAAGTAGTTCGAAGAGTGCACGAGGAGGCGACAAGCCTGGGGGACATGCCCTACCCCCCTGGGTGCGCCCCTGTGGCTTGTGGCTACCTCGTGCGCCCTCCGGACTCTGTTTTCTTGTGGAACACTTATTTTGGTCGGTAAAAATTCATTATATAATCTCCCAAAGGTTTGGACCACTATATCACGGCAATATACATGTTTTCGTTTTGAGCTGTTTTCTACCAGAGTTTTCAAGGCCAGGCATCATGTCGTCCCCCGCCTCCAACAATGTGGACGATGATGCTTGGTTGATGCAGATGGAACTTAGAAGGGAGGATGTAGAGGGAGTCACAATGGAGGAGGATGAAGGAAATTCGCTTGAGGTTCAACCCATGGCGGGCATCTCCACTATTCCAAATCCCCATCAAGCAATAGGGCAACAAGCAATCATGAAGGCCAAGAGGTTCGAGAAGGGCTTCCCCCTAGGAGGCCCTCACACAAGTTACATTAGAACAACTTTCATAGTTTGGTTAATAATTACGGGGTGGAGAACACCCCCCGTGCACTGATAACCCACAAGTATAGGGGATCACAACAGTTTTCGAGGGGAGAGTATTCAACCCAAATTTATTGTTTCGACACAAGGGGAGCCAAAGAATATTCTCAAGTTTTAGCAGCTGAGTTGTCAATTCAACCACACCTGGAAACTTAATATCTACAGCAAAGTGTTTAGTAGCAAAGTAATACGATAGTAGTGGTAACAGTAGCAAAAGGTAACGGTAGCAAAAGTAATATTTTTGGTATTTTGTAGTGATGATAGCAATAGCAACGGAAAAGTAAATAAGTGAAGAACAATATATGGAAAGCTCGTAGGCAACAGATCGGTGATAGAGAATTATGCCGGATGCGGTTCATCATGTAACAATCATAACCTAGGGTGACACAGAACTAGCTCCAATTCATCAATGTAATGTAGGCATGTATTCCGAATATTCATACGTGCTTATGGAAAAAACTTGCATGACATCTTTTGTCCTACCCTCCCGTGGCAGCGGGGTCCTAGCGGAAACTAAGGGATATTAAGGCATCCTTTTGATAGGTACTGGACCAAAGCATTAACACATAGTGAATACATGAACTCCTCAAACTACGGTCATCACCGGTAAGTATCCCGATTATTATCACTTCAGGTTTAACGGATCATAACACATAATAGGTGAATATAGACTTGCAAGGTAGGATCAAGAACTCTCATATATTGATGAAAACATAATAGGTTCAAATCTGAAATCATGGCACTCGGTCCCTAGTGACAAGCATTAAGCATAGCAAAGTCATAGCAACATCAATCTCAGAACATAGTGGATACTATGGATCAAACCCTAACAAAACTAACTCGATTACATGATAAAGCTCATCCAACCCATCACCGTCCAGCAAGACTACGATGGAATTACTCACACACGGCAGCGAGCATCATTAAATTGGTGATGGAGGATGGTTGATGATGACGATGGCGACAAATTCCCCTCTCCGGAGCCCCAAACGGGATCCAGATCAGCCCTCCCAAGAGGTTTTAGGACTTGGCGGCCGCTCTGTATCGTAAAACGCGATGAATCCTTCTCTCTGATTCTTTTTCTCCCCGAAAGCAATTATATAGAGTTGGAGTTGAGGTCGGAGGAGCTCCAGGGGGCCCACGAGGTAGGGGGCGCGCCCTAGGGGGGCAGGCGCACCCCCACCCTCATGGCTAGGGTGTGGGCCCCCTGGTCTTCATCTTTTGCAAGGATTTTTATTATTTCTGAAAAGATGTTCCCTGAAGTTTTAGGTCATTCCGAGAACTTTTGTTTCTGCACATAAATAACACCGTGGTAATTCTGCTGAAAACAACGTCAGTACGGGTTAGTTCCATTCAAATCATGCAAGTTAGAGTCCAAAACAAGGGCAAAAGTGTTTGGAAAATAAGATACGACGAAGACGTATCAAATCTCCCACGCTTAAACCTTTGCTTGTCCTCAAGCAATTCAGTTGACAAACTGAAAGTGACAAAGAAAAACTTCTACAAAATCTGTTTGCTCTTGTTGTTGTAAATATGTAAAGCCAGCATTCAAGTTTTCAGCAAAGATTATGAACTAACCATATTCACAATAACGCATAGGTCTCATGTTTACTCATATCAATGGCATAATCAACTAGCGAGCAATAATAGTAAATCTCGGATGACAACACTTTCTCAAAACAATCATAATATGGTGTAACAAGATGGTATCTCGCCAACCCTTTCTGAGACTGCAAAACATAAATGCAGAGCACCTTTAAAGATCAAGGACAGACTAGACATTGTAATTCAGGGTAAAAGAGGTCCAGTCAAGTCATACCTAATGTAAACTAACAGTAATGAATGCAAATGACAGCGGTGCTCTCCAACTGGTGCTTTTTAATAAGAGGATGATGACTCAGCATAAAAGTAAATAGATAGGCCCTTTGCAGAGGGAAGCTGGGATTTGTAGAGGTTCCAGTGCTTCGTTTTGAAATAGAGGTGAATAATATTCTGAGCGGTAGACTTTCATTGTCAACATAACAACCAAGAGATGGCGATATCTTCCATGCTACACACATTATAGGCGGTTCCCAAAAAGAATGGTAAGGTTTATACTCCCCCTCCACCAACAAGCATGAATCCATGGCTTGCTCGAAACAACGTGTGCCTCCAACTAATAAGAGTCCCAGGGGGAGTTTTGTTTGCAATTATTTTGATTTAGTTTGCATATAGCATGGGACTGGGCATCTCGGTGACCAGCCATTTTCTCGTGAGTGAGGAGCGGCGTCCACTCCTCTTGAGAATAACCCGCCTAACATGGAAGATACGGACAACCCTAGTTGATACATGAGCTATTCGAGCATACAAAACATGATATTTATTTGAAACTTTAGAGTTTGGCACATACAAATTTACTTGGAACGGCAGGTAGATACCGTATATAGGTAGGTATGGTGGACTCATATGGAACAACTTCAGGATTTATGGAGTTGGATGCACAAGCAGTATTCCCGCTTAGTACAGGTGAAGGCTAGCAAAAGACTGGGAAGCCACCAGCTAGAGAGCGACAACAGTCATGAACATCCACTAAAATTAATCAACACCGAATGCAAGCATGAGTACGATATAATCTGCCATGAACATAAATATCGTGAAGGCTATGTTGATTTTGTTTCAACTACATGCGTGAATATGTGCCAAGTCAAGTCACTTAAATCATTCAGAGCAGGATACCACCCTATCATACCACATCACAACCATTTTAATAACATGTTGGCATGCAAGGTAAACCATTATAGGGTCCTAGCTAATCAGTCATGGCACAAGAAACTATGATCTCTAGTTGTCATTGCAAACATGTTTATTCATAATAGGTTGAATCTGGAACGATGAACTAATCATATTTACAAAAACAAGAGAGGTCGAGTTCATACCAGCTTTTCTCATCTCAGTCAGTCCATCATATATCGTCATAATTGCCTTTCACTTGCACGACCGAATGATGTGAATAATATTAAGAGTGCACGTGCATTGGACTAAGCTGGAATCTGTAAGCATTCAATAAAAAGGAGAAGACAAGGCGATATGGGCTCTTTTCAAATAAAAAATAATGCATATAAGAGCCACTTCAACAATTTAATTATGGTCTTCTCCTATCGACCCCCAAATAAAAGAAAAGAAATAAAACTATTTACATGGGAAAGCTCCCAACAAGCAAAAGAAGAACATGAAATCTTTTTGGGTTTCTTTTTAATTACTACTACAAGCATGGAAAGTAAACTAATTAAAAGCTACAACTAATTTTTTTTATTTTTCTTAAGGTTTATTAAACACACAAGAAGAAAGCATAAAAAGTATAAGCACCAACGGCTGGCCTAAGTTGGTGGGAAATACGTAATGTCGGTGGGAAATATGTACTCCCCCAAGCTTAGGCTTTTGGCCTAAGTTGGTCTATGGCGACGGCTGGCCTGGCGAATATCCATAGTAATAGTTGGGGTCGTACTGCGATGCAGCGGCTATCGCCTCCTGAGCTGCAGCGTGGCAATGAGCGGCCTCCACCCTCCTCTCATACTCATCTGCCTCCTCTCTGGTAATAACATATCTTCCTTTTGCCTGATAATCAAAGAAGGCAGGAGCAGGGAGAGTAATACGGACAGCACGACGCCTGTCAAAGATGAAGCGATACTGGAGAGGTGATTCATTCCTCTCGACAAACTGGTGGTGAACCATGGCCTCATAATCCAAATAAGCAGGAGGCAACTCAATATCATCTTCACGTATGGCTATACCAAGAAAATTAGCTATGCGGGTTGCATAAATTGCACAAAGAAATCTCCATTAAATCTATTAAGATGCAACCTACGTGCAACAATGGCTCCCAAATTATAAGATTTATCCCCTAACACAGCACTTCTAAGAATACTGAGGTCAGGGACACACATGTGACGTGCCTCATCTTTACCATTAATGCATCTACCTATGAAGAGAGCAAAATAATGTATAGCAGGAAAGTGAATGCTCCCTATGGTAGCTTTTGTATATCTCTAGATTCCACCACAGTTATACTAGCAAGAAAATCTCAAAATTCAGATTTGCGAGGTTTCCTGACAATACCCCATTGTGGAAGTTTGCAAGCAGTGGTAAAAACCTCTAAGTCCATAGTGTAAGAATTTTCATAAATATCAAACATGACAGTTCGAGAATTACGTGAAGATGAAAATTCAAACCTCCTCACAAAGGAAGTAGTGAGATAGTGATACTGGCTGCACTTCTCTTCCTCAATGCTCACAAGATCAGCGTTACGCAAATATGCGTTAAATTCTTCCTTAATTTGTGTTTGATCCATAAAGTTTTTTGAAGGCCATTCACAAGGACGCACTAGAGCGTCTCTTGGTGGTTCTTCATCAGCATTACGCATTGCAAGCCTAGGTCCTTGCTTCCTTGAATAACCACCTTGGTACATTTTCCTAAGCATATTTCTTCCTCTGAAAAATTTCTGAAATTTTTAGTAACTTCAAACAAAAGTGAACCAAGCTCAACAAAATTGATAGCAACAACTCATACAAGTGCCTAGAGCCTATATCATGCATTAGAACTACTTTTGACCATATAAATTTGACATGCAAGCTCGAGAACATGGTCACCTAGGCAACACAAGTTTGCAATGAATAATGCACTAGAACAAAAACTAATTGGACCAATGGAGGAGTCACATACCAAGGAACAATATCCCTAAGAAGTTTTGTGAGAGGTGCTTTGAGCAAGGAGATCGAAAATCGCAGCAAAATGAGCTAGAACTCATGCTTGAGCTGGATATTCGTGTTTGTGGGAGGAGGAAGAAGTGTGTGGGTGCAGGAATAAGTGGAGGAGGGCCACCGTGGGCCCATGAGGCAGGGGGCATGCCCAGGGTTGGTAGGGCGCGCCCTCCACCCTCGCGGCCAGGTGGATCCCCCCCGTGCTGTGTTCTCAGTGCAAATATTCTCAAATATTCCAGAAAAAATCATATTTAAATTTCAGGGCATTTGGAGAACTTTTGTTTTTGAGGTATTTTTCTATTGCACGGATAATTCAGATAACCGACGGAAAATACTTATTTTTATTTTATTTAATATAAATAACAGAAAGTAGAAAGAGGGTACAGAAGGATGTGCCTTCTAGTTTCATCCATCTCATGCTCATCAAAAGGAATTCACTAACAAGGTTGATCAAGTCTTGTTAACGAACTCATTCCGAATAACATGGAACCGAAGAAATTTCAAATAACACTATGTTTCCTCGACGGGGATATGCACATCCCCAATAATAAGAATATCATATTTCTTCTTGACAGTAGGAAGAGGAAATTCAAAACCTCCAAATATAATCGATGGATTTTTTCCAATAGAGTTGACACTATGACCTTGAGGTTGTTTCTTCAGAAAGTGTACCGTATCCTCATTACCATTAACATGAAAAGTGACATTGCCTTTAGTGCAATCGATAACAGCCCCTGCATTATTCAAAAAGGGTCTTCCAAGAATAATAGACATACTATCAAGAATAACAAAGTCCGTTAAAATAGTAACGTTTGCAACTACAACATGAACATCCTCGCAAATACCGATAGGTATAGTAGTTGATTTATCAGCCATTTGCAAATATATTTCAGTAGGTGTCAAAATTTTCAAATCAAGTCTACGATATAAAGAGAGAGGCATAACACTAACACCTGCTCCAAGATCACATAAAGCAGTTTTAACATAGTTTCATTTAATGGAGCATGGTATAGTGGGTACTCCTGGATCTCCAAGTTTCTTTGGTATTCCACCCTTAAAAGTATAATTAGCAAGCATGGTGGCAATTTCAGCTTCCGGTGTCTTTCTTTTATTAGTAACAATATCTTTCATGTACTTAGCATAAGGATTCATTTTAATCTTATCAGTTAACCGCATACGCAAAAAGATAGGTCTAATCATTTCAGCAAAGCGCTAAAAATCCTCATCATCCTTTTTCTTGGATGGTTTGGGAGGAAAAGGCATGGGTTTCTGAACCCATGGTTCTCTTTCTTTACCATATTTTCTAGCAACAAAGTCTTTCTTATCATAACATTGATTCTTTGATTGTGGGTTATCAAGATCAATAGCAGGTTCAATTTCTATATCATTATCATTACTAGGTTGAGCATCATCATGAACATTATCATTAAAATTATCACTAGTTTAAGGTTCATTACCAGATTGTGTTTCAGCATCAGAAATAGAAATATCATTTGGATTCTCAGGTGGTTCAGCAATAGGTTCACTAGAAGCATGCAAAGTGCTATCATTTTTCTTTTTCTTCCTTTTAGAAGGACTAGGTGCATCTATATTATTTCTCCGAAAATCTTGCTCAATTCTCTTAGGGTGGCCTTCAGGATACAAAGGTTCCTGAGTCATCTTACCACCTCTAGTCATAACTCTAACATCATTATCATTATTCTTACTATTCAATTCATTGCGCAAATCATTTTGAGCCTTAAGTACTTGTTCTACTTGAGTGGTAACCATAGAAGCATGTTTACTAATAAGTTTAAGTTCACCTTTGACATTAGCCATATAATCACCCAAGTGTTCAAGCATATTTGGATTGTATTTCAATTGTCTACCAAAATAAGCATTGAAGTCTTCTTGCTTAACCATAAATTTATCAAACTCATCTAAGCATGGGCTAGAAAACTTAGTAAATGGAATTTCAGCTTTATCATATCTATAGAGAGAATTTACCTTTACTACCCATGTCGGGTTATCAAGACCATGAGTTTCTTCAATAGGTAATGGATTAAGATCATATGTTTCTTCAACAGGTGCTAAATTAAGACCGTGTATTTCTTCAATAGGAGGTAAATTCTTAACATCTTCAGCTTTAATATCTTTTTCTTTCATAGATTACATTGCCTCTTGCATATCTTCAGGACTGAGAAATAGAACACCTCTTTTCTTCGGAGTTGGTTTAGGAATAGGCTCAGGAAGTGTCCAATTATTTTCATTTGTCAACATATTATTCAATAGAATTTCAGCTTCATCCGGTGTTCTTTCCCTAAAAACAGAACCAGCACAACTATCCAGGTAATCTCTGGAAGCATCGGTTAGTCCATTGTAAAAGATATCAAGTATTTCATTTTTCTTAAGAGGATGATCAGGCAAAGCATTAAGTAACTTGAGAAGCCTCCCCCAAGCTTGTGGGAGACTCTCTTCTTCAATTTGCAAAAAATTATATATATCCCTTAAGGCAGCTTGTTTCTTATGAGCAAGGAAATATTTAGCAGAGAAGTAATAAATCATATCCTGGGGACTACACACACAACCGGGATCCAAAGAATTAAGCCATATCTTAGCATCACCCTTTAATGAGAACGGAAATATTTTAAGGATATAAAAGTAAAGAGTTCTCTCATCATTAGTGAATAGGGTGGCTATATCATTTAATTTAGTAAGATGTGCCACAACAGTTTCAGATTCATAGCCATGAAAAGGATCCGATTCAACCAAAGTAATTATATCAGGATCAACAGAGAATTCTATATCCTTATTAGTAACACAGATAGGTGAAGTAGCAAAAGCAGGGTCAGGTTTCATTCTAGCATTAAGAGATTGCTGCTTCCATTTAGCTAATAACCTCTTGAGTTCGTATCTATCTTTGCAAGCTAAAATAGCTAGAGCAGCTTCTTTTTGAAAAACATAACCCTCTGGGATAACAGGTGATTCATATTCATTAGAGGGAGAGTCTTCATCATCACTTTCATCAATATTATCATATTCAATATTTTCACTCTCTCTAACCCTAGCAAGTTGTTCATCAAGAAATTCACCAAGTGGCACCGTAGTATCAAGCATAGAAGTAGTTTCATCATAAGTATCATGCATAGCAGAAGTGGCATCATCAATAGCATGCGACAATAAGAACGAATAGCAGAAGTAGGTTTAGGTGTCACAAGCTTACTCAAAACAGAAGGTGAATCAAGTGCAGAGCTAGATGTGAGTTCCTTACCTCCCCTCGTAGTTGAGAGAGAAATCTTGGTTTTTGGATCTCTCAAGTTCTTCATAATTATAAGAAGATATAAATCCCAAGTGACTCAAAGAATAGAGCTATGCTCCCCAGCAACGGCGCCAGAAAATAGTCTTGATAATCCAAAAGTATAGGGGATCGCAACAGTTTTCGAGGGTAGAGTATTCAACCCAAATTTATTGATTCGGCACAAGGGGAGTCAAAGAATATTCTCAAGTATTAGCAGCTGAGTTGTCAATTCAAGCACACCTGGAAACTTAATATCTGCAGCAAAGTGTTTAGTAGCAAAGTAATATGATAGTAGTGGTAATGGTAGCAAAAGGTAACGGTAGCAAAAGTAATGTTTTTGGTATTTTGTAGTGATGATAGCAATAGCAACAGAAAAGTAAATAACCAAAGAACAATACATGGAAAGCTCATAGGCAATGGATCGGTGATAGAGAATTATGCCGGATGCGGTTCATCATGTAACAGTCATAACCTAGGGTGATACAGAACTAGCTCTAATTCGTCAATGTAATGTAGGCATGTATTCCGAATATAGTCATACGTGCTTATGGAAAAGAACTTGCATGATATCTTTTGTCCTACCCTCCTGTGGCAGCGAGGTCCTAGCGGAAACTAAGAGATATTAAGGCCTCCTTTTAATAGAGTACCGGACCAAAGCATTAACACATAGTGAATACATAAACTCCTCAAACTACGGTCATCACCGGTAAGTATCCCGATTATTGTCACTTCGGGGTTAACGGATCATAACACATAATAGGTGACAATAGACTTGCAAGATAGGATCAAGAACTCTCATATATTGATGAAAACATAATAAGTTAAGATTTTAAATCATGGCACTCGGGCCCTAATGACAAGCATTAAGCATAGCAAAGTCATAGCAACATCAATCTCAGAACATAGTGGATACTAGGGATCAAACCCTAACAAAACTAACTCGATTACATGATAAATATCATCCAACCCATCACCGTCTAGCAAGCCTACGATGGAATTACTCACGCACGGGTGGTGAGCATCATGAAATTGGTGATGGAGGATGGTTGATGATGACGATGGCGACGGATTCCCCTCTCCGGAGCCCCGAACGGACTCCAGATGAGCCCCCCCGAGAGGTTTTAGGGCTTGGTGGCGGCTCCGTATCGTAAAACGTGATGAATCCTTCTCTCTGATTTTTTCTCCCCGAAAGCAATTATATAGAGTTGGAGTTGAGGTCGGAGGAGCTCCAAGGGGCCCACGAGGTAGGGGGCGCACCCTAGGGGGCAGGCGCGCCCCCACCCTCGTGGATACGGTGTGGGCCCCCTAGTCTTCATCTTTTGCAATGATTTTTTATTATTTCCGAAAAGATGTTCCGTGAAGTTTGAGGTCATTCCGAGAACTTTTGATTCTGCACATAAATAACACCATGGTAATTCTGCTGAAAACAACATCAGTCTGGGTTAGTTCCATTCAAATCATGCATGTTAGAGTCCAAAACAAGGGCAAAAGTGTTTGGAATAGTAGATACGACGGAGACGTATCATGCACATATACCCTCCACTTGGGACATATCCCATCCAAGTGAGAGAAATGCAAGAAAGGGTTCTTGGTGGCCTGAAAATAAACATCTTTTGGAGGAAATCCAGAAGAATGCAAATATGCTCCAACATGTACTCCAAGAATTACAAGTCCTGAGAGGTGCGTTAATGAAGCTAACAGATACATCATCAACAACTCCACTATCACCCCCGAAGAAGGAAAATTAAATACATGGGTATGGGCACTCCCCTTGGCTTGTGCCAAGCTTGGGGGAGGTGTCCCGGTATCGTATCACCATCATATTTATTTGTATCATATTTATTAGTTCGATCCTTATTGTTATATCTTGATATAGTAGAGTAAAGGTTTTTTAGTATGATCTAGCTTTGAGTTTTTGCTTTGAGATATATCTATGTAATCAAGTCTGTGAGTTATATAATAAAGAATAGTTTTGAGTTTAGGGCTTTGTCTTTCTTGCAATGATCTTGAGGGAATAACAAAAAGAAACAATAAAAAATATATTATATACTGATCTTATGGAGAGTGATGACTTCACATATAAAGAGTATGATGAATAAAATTTGTTGGGAGTTGACAAACATAGTTTTGGCCATTGTTGCAATTAATAGGAAGTAATAAAGAAAGATAGGTTTCACATATAAATATACTATCTTGGACATCTTTTGTGATTGTGAGCACTCGTTAAAACATGACATGCTAAAAGTGTATGTTGGACAAGGAAGACAACATAATGGGTTACATTTTCTTATACCCGGATAGAAGTTATATTGTCATGGATCCTCCAACATGCTGAGCTTGTTTTCCCTGTTATGCTAGCCAAATCGTTTGCACCAAGTAGAGAAACTATTTGTGCTTCTAAACATCCCTTAAACCAGTTTTGCCATGAGAGTCCACCATACCTACCTATGTATCGAGTAATATCCTCCAAGTAAGTTTTCATCGATGCAAGTAATAAAAATTGCTCTCTAAATATGTATGATCTTTGAGTGTGGAGAAAATAAGCTTCATACGAACTTGTGATATGGAAGAAATAAAAGTGACAGACTGCATAATAAAGTTCTTTATCACAAGCGGCAATATAAAGTGATGTTCTTTTGCATTAAGATTTTGTGCATCCAACCATAAGAGTGCATGACAACCTCTGCTTCCCTCTGCGAAGGGCATATCTTTTACTTTTATCTTATACCCTTATACAAGAGTCATGGTGATCTTCACCTTTCCTTTTTCTACTTTTTCTTTTTGGCAAGCACTATGTGTTGGAGAAAGATCCAGATATATATATCCACTCGGATGTAGGTTATCATAAAGTATTATTGTTGACATTACCCTTGAGGTAAAAGGTTGGGAGGCGAAACTATAAGCCCCTATCTTTCTCTTTATCCGATTGAGGATTTGAACCCATAAGTATCACGTGAGTGTTAGAAATGGTGAAAGACTAAAAGATGGTTGAGTATGTGGACTTTCTATACAAAATCTCTTACATTGACTCTTTCCGATATTATGATAAATTGAAATAGCTTCAGTGACTGAGATCATACTTTGTTAGTTTTCAATAAAGTTTCTGATTCATACTTTACATTGTGAACGAATTGTTACTTTGACATAAGAAATTATATTCAATATAAGTTGCTATTTTAAAGATGATCATGATCCTTCATGTCTGTATTTTATTTTATCGACACCTCTATGTCTAAACATGTGGACATGATTATCGATTTCGGCTTTCGCTTGACGACAAGCGAGGTCTAAGCTTGGGGGAGTTGATACGTCCATTTTGTATCATGCTTTTATATTGATATTTATTGTGTTATGGGCTGTTATTACCTAGTTTGGTACAATAATTATGCCTTTTCTCTATTATTTTACAAGGTTTACATAAAGAGGGAGAATGCTAGCAGCTCGAATTCTTTACTTGAAAAGGTGCAGATCTGAGAGATCTATTCTGCACATCTCCAAAAGTCCTGAAAATTTACGGAGAATTATTTTGGAATATATAAAAAATATTGGGCGAAGAAAATACCAGAGGGGACCCACTAGGAGGCCACAAGCCTGGGGGGCATGCCCCTGTGGCTTGTGGGCCACCTATCAGGCCTCCGGTGCCCATCTTCTGCTATATGGAGGGTTTTGACGCCGGTGCGCGTCGGTGCTATACAAATGGTTTTTAACCCCTTTCCGCGACGACATTTGGGACCAGCGCCAAGTGAGTGTGTGCGGTAGGGTGTCCTTCCCACACGACCTAGAAACCGTCGGGGATATGGAGCAGTGATCCAGAGGCCTTCGAAAATGTAATTGTGTGCGATGCAGCACACACTAAATTCTTTCGCACGTGTAGTATCGGTGATTAAGCGTTTCTAATGACGAAGTGAAACCATACGGTCTGTCATAATGAACCGTTTAGGAAACAATATGTAAGCCACGCGGGCCAACATATCAATTGTGTGTGATTTGTGCCCCATCGCACACGATTTTTCTGCATAGCTCGCCTGCCATGCTAGACTCCATCGCACACGTTTGCCAACAATTACCATCTGCGATAATGTTCTATCACATACGGTTCGGGAGCTCCTTCGCACACATACAAGTGGTTCAGGCCATTTGTGATTTGTTGGGTAGCATCGACGGTTGCCGCAAGAGTGACGTGTGCTTTTCATTTGGGATCCCACATGTTTCCTAAAAAAATTATGACGGGGATTGTATTTTGCATTGGGCACGGTTTACTCCCAGTTCTCGTGTGCGATAACACAATATCACAAACGATTCCGGAGACGCTACGCACACGTAGTAGCACTGCAAATCGTTTGTGATTTGCTGTGTATCACCGATGGTTCCGGTACGATTGACGTATGCTTTCCGATGTGGATCACACACACACACATTTAGTTGAACCATGTGTGGAGCAATTGCCAGGTTAAAACAAAAATATCCCATTTTGAATAGGCACACAAAAAGCAAATTCGCCACAATATTCAATTGAACAAATAGTGTCCACAGGAAGAACATTCATCAGATTTCGCAACAATTGCAATTGAACATATGTAGCTAAATTCCAATGATTTGTCCACACATATATGCATTACATAATTAATCATAGTGTATGAAATACGAAGACCTCATCAGATGGAAAACAATGGATCCATGTGTTATATGTTTAGTGGCTAACTCTTAATCAATGTATTAGGAGAAGGCATGCTTAAATCTTCATTATCACCAGTGGGATTGATGTATTAGGAGAAGCCATATAACTCTAGGATGTAGCAATTCACCAGCCGGGAGTGGTTCAGGGGTCCTCGGTTTCAGGATGAGCTGCAGTATTTTTAAGATCAGAATGTGCCATATGAGTGAAGTAGAAGATATTAATTAAGATAGACATACTGACAGCAGATTTGTAGATGGAGATCATGTGTATACAAACATAGTATCCACAAAGGATGGTCCTTGCTTCTTGTTGAGGACATTGAAATTTTTTGTACAAAATTAGTCATGTATTTGTCCTGTTAGGAACAACCTCACCATATAGAAAGAGGTTTATTTAGAAGCTTGAACATTTGACTACCGTAAGGAAAGGTATTTGCAGACTGTTGGATAATTTTTCCGAAAATAACGGATTTCGGTGTGTTACCAGAGAAACGATCTCATGCTACAGAGGTAGTTCCCTCTTGAACGGGTTCACTGGTGTAGTTTTCCACAATGTGAGCACACTGCAAATGATGATGAAATTTGACAACATCAATTATTGAACCAGATATGAATGCAAATTAATTTCAACATCATAGAATTCAATACCTATCCATGAATTGCTGAAGATGTGTCAGATCCTGAGCGTTTGTTGACTCTCTGAGAGAATCGATGTAGTAAACCGTGTTCTTGTTTGGAACAATGAATACCAATATCTAGTGATTGCTACATATTAAGAAATCCACGAACTTACGAATTATGTCCAAATTTGAAAGACAATAAGTGTATGCGTGGTTATTTACTTGACTTACCGTTCATGATATGGCCAGAGAAATGATTCTGCATGGGACGTGTTTTCGAAGAGACGGACGACCGTGTTAACGGCCCAGTCCTGTTGGTCCTTATCATGTATTGTTGTGCCATTTGCTAATTCAGGATCTATGAAATATACACCCTCCCTTTTTCTTCTCTGCGCATTGAATCCCTTGAGAGGAATAAAATGCAGTTAGCTCTTTATCATTTACAGCCTTGTATGGAGAAGTTGATCAGAGTTTGTTAAGTACTTACAAAATTAGGAATCTAACAAGAGTGGCATCGAGCACGTTGAAGTTGAAGAAGAGATGTAAGTCCTCGAAACTCACATTGATGGAACCAACATCATGTTGGAAATGATCTCTATTATAGTGGACTAGCAAATCATGATGACCTGCTGACATTTGATCCATGCAATATTCATGTAACTCGCGGCAACTGGAGCTGCACTCATCAAAGTATTCACCAACAAGAAATGGCTCTCCATGGATGTAATTGCGTGCTTCAAGTACGTCTGCTTTACTTTTAGCAAGCAACAAATGTACTTCTTCATCATCCATGGCGTCAGAAATAATATTACACCCTGATTCGAACAAGCTGCTGTTAATTTGGTTCTAGGCGATGAGTGCTTTAAGTAAGAGGCAGTCGTTCTCTTTCCTCTTCACTCTCCCGCTGCGCTCCCTCATGGTCGTGGGTGTAGCCTTTTTGGCCACTTCCTTCTTGGTACTTGAAGCATTTCTGCCAGAATGTCTGGTTGCCTGCAAGGTAGACTGCCGAGCAAACAGTGAAGCTTGGACGGATTGCTTAGTAGACGGTTTATCTATGTCAGACCGTTGAGCTGGCGGTGCTGCTTTGATGGACTGCTTGGCTGTAGGAGCAGAGGCATCGGACTGTTGACCATGCATTGAAGCTATGTCGGGTTTCTGCGCAGGTGGTGCCAACTTGTCGGTATGCTGAGTATGTCGTGCCAACATGTTGGTTTGCTGAGCAGGAAGTGCTGATGCATTGGTATGCTGATCATGCGACCGTGGACCGATAAACTGATGAGCAGTCGGTTCTGGACCTATAGACTACTTAGCAGGCGGTTACAAAGCATTGGACTGCTTAGCAATCTGTTCCACCAGGTTGGTCTGCTAAGAATGTGCTACAGCTGGGTCTCCCCCTGCTGCTTCAGCGGCCGGCATCTGAACCGGTGGTGCGTCTTCAGCAGTTGTAGGCCTTTCCACTGGTTGCTTTGGGGCGGAGGATGACATGGCCTATACGCCACAAAGTCGGGCCGGCTGATCACAGGTTGATGCATCAACCCGTGAGAGCTGCTGTGGCATGGAGAGCGTCACCGGTTGAGGGGCGGCAGTCATTGCTCTTGGCGGGGCTTCAGGGATCTCATCGATGAACTCTATTTCCTTTCCTGGCCACTGGATATGATGTAGCAGTGTCTCTCCCAAGGTCCTTTTGCTCATCGAAGTCTCCTAGGACATTCCTCAGGGCAAATTCATTGAATCCAGGCTTTACTTCAGTCACATAGCACTTCACACATCCCGGATTCAATGGCACATTGTGCAAGAAGAGGCCATCTTTCAAGAAGGGTGGGCAAACCCAGGTTGTTGCACATTTTAATGTACCTTCATAATATGTAAGCACGCCCTTCAGTCTGTCTTTCATTCCAGATAGATCATATATAGCATCATCATGAGCAGCTGCAACCTCAGTGTCGCTGGGGTCAGCTGATGCACAGCTACTCTTGTGCAGTGTTGTCGCGCAATAAGCACCATCCTCCATGCCCTCCTCCCCTCCCATCTGCTGGCTATCTATCAGTGTTAGAGTCTTCTACATCATCATTGACTCCTCAACATCCTTTCGAACAAAAGGATAAATCTCCTTCCTCAACCTTTCATATAATGCATTCTGCTTCATTTCAGTCATTGATTTTTTCATGCTGAGCCTCTCTTCTTTGCTGAGTGTGAAATCCCTCTTGCGCGGGACCTTAACACCTATACCCCTTGCACGACCAGCAGGCTCTTTAGTTTCCAAAGCAATGGAAAGAATGTCACATGGCCCTGAGTTCCTATAGAACCTTCCAGGGATCTTGGAAGCCTCTAACATCACTTCAGAAAGTTTGGCATCACGTGCATTTCCAAAGTAATAAGTTCCGTCATCACACCTCTTTGCACGTGCCCTCAAGAAGTCTCTGGCGCGTTCACCCCTGATTTCACTAAAGGTCGGATTCCCACCCGTCGCTACTGCTTCTTTGCCCTCCTGTTCCCATATCAGTTTCATGCCGTAGTATCCTGCCACACCCATACGGTGGGGTGTATGTTCTCCTTTTGAAGTTCCAATTGCTGGAAACTCTTCTCAGCAAACTCTTTAGTTACCCTAACCCTTTGGAATTCTTCCCAGGCTACCTTTGTAATTTGGGGGTATGAGGGGATTGGCTCCTTGCCTTCACTCAAGTACTTCTTGTACAGCACGTGCTTCTAGTTTCTGCAAGCATCCCTAGCCTTCTTCAGTGCAGCATGTTCCACCTGCATTCTCCACTTCTCTGGAACGTTGAAGTGATCCATGATCTCCCGGACTATCCTTCGCCGTGTTACCGTGTCAGCCTTCCGAAACCCCGGCAGATTAATGTTGAGCCTTGCCCTGCCAACAAATCCACACACACTCCTGAACGTCATGCGTGCTTTATATGGTTTAGTTGGAGCCCAAGACTTTAAATCAATATCGGTTACTTCATATACACATTTATGCTGGTGTGTGGGCTTCCTTAGAGCGTTCCTCCGTGTCCTGACCGGAAGGGTAATTGCTGAAGCTCTATCCCGTTCAAGACTAATTGATCCCTCACAATCTGTTGAAGACCCAGGGTTGTCCGAATCAGATTAAGATACATGGCATGAAGCATGAGTGTTATCGCTGCTACTCGGCATCTACAGGGAACACATGCGAAACTCAGGAAAGTAGGATAAGCATAAAACTAACAACTTGGTATCAAGCTTTCTAAACATGCCATGCAATAATTTAGAGAATGTACGACTATTTTGTTAAGTTTGTGTGATTCGGGCGCCCGTGATCTGTAAATAGGCAGTAACTTGTTGGAACAAATACAACTTATATGTAGTAAGGAAGGTATATAATGAACATATATACACTCTCCATTATTTTATAGACAATTTTGGAACATACAGAATGAAATTGGAAGAGGGATTGCGAGGAAATATGCCTCACCGTGATGGAGAGCAGTAACTAAGAGGCTTCTTAATGCAAATCCGGCCGGACCACAGGAGAAGCGAGGGTTACTGCATCGATATACTCGGGGGTGGCTGGCGAGCAAACGAAGACGGCGAGGCATGGGCCGCCGCGTGTTGGTAACGTCAGTGGAGGTAGGCTTGATTCCAAAGAGCGGGCACACAGCCGAGGTGAGCACGGCGGCGCCGGAGAGGGTTCTGTTGTGGATCTAGGGGAGGAGGGATCTGGCGAAGGAGATTGGGTGGACTAGTTGAGTGAAACGCGGGCGGATGGTGGGGTGTTGGGGACTCCGGGTGTTGGCGGCCTAGGTGAAAAGGGTGAAAAATATCCCCGGTCGCCGCTCGCGCAGAAAGGCCTATGCAAACGGTTGCCTCTAAGTGCTCGTGTGCACAAACAGAATAATTTCGTTTGAAATGAAGATGTACAAATTTTGAAATGAAGACGTGAGTTCACCGTTTTGCCTCTAAATTTTTCCCACGCAATCTAATCACAATTTTACCACAGGTTGGATTTGCTGGTGTATTTCAGGTCTCGTGTGCTATATGTAAGACATTTTTTGGCATTTTCCGTGCATGTTGGCATATAAATGAATTCCTAGCCGGACTGCAGTTCCTGTCGAAAGGGACGAGGATTGCCGTTTGATTTGGGAGCATCCAACGGTACAGACGAACGATCCGTGGAGTTTGGGTTCTGGCCAATCAGAACGCACGACTCAGATCGCGCACGTAGCAGAGGGGGGCTTCGGCCACGGTTTGCTAGGCAAACGGCTTTCGTGTGTGAACCGTGTGCTATTTGAAAACATTTTTTGGGAGGGGCTATTTGAAAACATTTATGTGTGCTGTCAAAAGGGATGAGGATCACCGTTCGATCTAGGAGAATCCAATGGTGCAGACGTACCATCCGCGGTGTTTGGGTTCTGGCCAATCAGAACGCACGACTTAGATCGCGCGCGTGGCAGAGGGGGAGGGGGGGTGCATCGGCCACAGTTTAGTGGACATACGGCTTTTGTGAGTGAACTGTGTGCTCTTTGAAAACATTTACATTACCTAACATCATATTTTTGTTTGAATGAAAACACAAGTTCATCATTTCGCCTCCAATTTTTTCCATGGTAAGAAATCATGATTATAGTGGAGAGTGTCATATACTAGTATCATGAATATACAGTATATATGATACTAGTGTATGAAACTACCTTTAATTAATTATAGTGCATAGTATAATACATAGAGTATAATATCATATATAGATCATATTTATTGCCATGCATGACACAAATTAGCATTGCATTAACATGATACGGTATCTACCTATATGTTACTCTAACCCTCTTTATATGTACACATCAGCATACTTGTTATTTCCAAGTGCATGACATCGTCGGCTATGATACCACCACTATGGTCAGCCTTATATAGTGGGGAGTATCATATACTACATATATAGTTTCATGCATATGATACTAGTGTATGATACTACCAGTGGCGGAGGCAGGAATCGTAAATTTAAGATCTTGAGGGGGGGCAATTAAGGAAACATAACAAAAAGTTTACTGTACATGCCCAAAATACAATGAAGTGACTAATGTTGGGGAGGGGTCGGGGCCCCTGCTGCCCCCCACCCCGTGCCTCCACCACTGGATACTACATACGTACCTTCATAGTGCATATATATAGTATCATAGAGTAGTATATATCATAGATGACCATATTTATGGCCATGCATGACACAAAGTAGTATAGCATTTATTATATATATATATATATATATATATATATATATATATATATATATATATATATATGCTACGGTACCTACCTATGTTACTGCTAATTCTTTGCCACATCATCATTTTTTCTATTCCCGAGTGCATGATACCGGCTATGATACCCCCACTATGGCCACCCTAATAAGGCTGGTCGTAATATGGGAGTATCAAGTGGTATGATGCATGCCAACTAGACTTTTTGGATGATGTGGCACACGGTTAAATGAGGAAAAAGAGGGTGTGTGGTATCATATCATGATACTGTATCATATTAAATGTTGTACTACTTTGTGTCATGCATGGCAATTAATAAGGCAACCTAAGGTACTAACTTATGATACTATGCATGCGCGCATTACAGAGGTATTGCCGATCATATACTAGTATCATGCATATATACTCTCTCCTTTTCGGTTTATAGGCTTATCACAAAATTTTAGTTTTTCCATTTTATAAGGCTCAATTTGGTTGTGCCCCATCACATGTTTAGATTCCAAGGTGCATTAAATCATTGCATGCAAGTATTAAGAGAAAGTTGACCAATGCATGTACTTTATGCATGCATGTATTGCAATTAATAATTGGAAAACATAATTTTTTGAGGAAAACAAAAGCATCAATTGGGTGTTTTTGCAAACTACAAAAATTATTCCACCACTCACCATCTACCTTGGTTGGTGAGATTTTTGAATTGAGCCCTGTAAAAGGCTGGTTGTAATGGAGAGTATCATATACTAGTATCATGCATAAGATATATACTAGTGTATTATACTACTTCCGTAATGCATAGTATCATAAGATAGTATCTTAGGTTGCCTTATTAATTGTCATGCATCACAGAAAGTAGTACAACATTTAATATGACACGGTATGATACCACATCCTCTCTTTCCTCATTTAATTGTGTGCCACATCATCCAGAAAGTCTAGTTGGCATGCATGATATCGCTTATGATACTACCATTACAACCAGCCTAAACCAAAAAGGAGGGAGTAATACTAGCTAGTCTATGATATACTAGCTACCTAACTAAGAGCATGATTAGTAATACAGCCAAGAGTCAGCTATAAGAAGTTGCCATATCATATACAACCAACCTCTTAGCAGGCATGTACAATAAGAAATTTTAAATACGTACTAGTTTATCAATAGTTGGCCCACCTTACATCCTCACAAAGTGTCTTGGGCCTCGTGTTGCAGCTGGCTCTACTAACTAAGAGCCCACTTCTCTTCTCTCTCCTCTTCTCTTTCCTCCAACTAAAGCACATATATATTATTCTATTCCTTATAGCCTGCTTAGACTACCCAAAGTGGGAGTAGCATATATAGGTTGTAACATCACACGTGTCTAGATAAAATAGATGATGTGGCGAGCGATAAATGAAGAAAGAGATGAAAGTGGTAACACAGCTAGTTACTAGTAGTATGAGTAACATCACACATCTCGAGGCAAGATGAGTCTATAGCCGACTAAATGAAGTGTTGCATGTTACTACACATATGTTACTCCCCACTATAGAGGTAGTAACATAGACTAGTAACATTCAATGTTACTACCCATTGTGGCTAGTCTTATGTCACTCTATTGTACTTGCTCTAATGCATAGTATCATAGAGTAGCTAGTATCATATGTATTTCCATGGTAAGCAATCACCATTATACCACGGGATTGATTTTCTGGTGCATTTCAAGTAACATTAGCTATATTTAAGACATTTTTTGAGATTAACGTGCATTTTGTGCATAAAAATAAAATTACAACCGGAACTGCATGTGTTATCGAAAGGGATGAGTATCACCGTTTGATCTGGGAGCATCCAACGGTGCAAACGTACGATCCGTGGGGTTTGGGTTAGGCCAATCAGAAAGCACGACTCAAATCGTGGGCGGGGTGGCGTGGTTTTGTCGGCACACAACTTTCATCAACGAACCGTGTGCTATTCGCAAACCAGATTGCATATTTTTGTTCACACATACTGTAGTGAGATCAATTGAGTGTGCTACCTCATTGATATAATAATAATAATAATAATAATAATAATAATAATAATAACAAAAACAGTTCATATTCGTTGCCTGAGCTGACAACATATCAAGGTCAACATATTAACGGTTCTTACATCAACAGAAAACCGGGTATAACTCACAAATTCAGTACAGGCGACAGTTCTAAATTGAACGAATTAAGTTGCAGGGTAGGCATAAAGACTAGTATTACGGCTTAATTCCCATGTACATGGGAGAACTGGGATCATTAAGTTGACCCCGAATAAACTTGGGTTTTTTGATGATTTTACGCTGCTTTGTTATACGGGTGCGTGATCCCTTGGCTGGCAACTCATCAAAGTCACAGTACTCATCCTCATCAGCAACATTGTCGACACCCAGTACCCTTCTCTTCCCATGCATCGCTAAATGGAAGTTCTTATGCAAGGGGTCTTCCACAAAGAAAATCTGGGTAACATCACTGGCAAGAATGAATGGGTCCGCGTGATATGCCATCTTTGTGCTGTTAACACATGTCTTCCTGTACTCATCAATCCTTACCTAACCAAGAGGGATCCATGCGCACCTCAATAATGACACCTTAACTTTCACATAGTCAAGCTCCCAAATCTCTTTGATGGTTCCATAGTATACCCTTTTATCAGCTTTATTTATAGTCATGCATTCTATTCGAATAGAGCTGTTCTAATAAGAGGTCTTCTGATCACGTTCCTTAGTGTAGAATGTGTATCCATTTATGTCATATGCTTGGTACGTCAACACCGTAGGTGATGTATTTTGTGCCAACCACGTAGCAATGTCATTGATGGATCCTTGTGCCAAACGATTCTTCAGCCATTCGGCGTAGTTCTTAGTGTGCTCCTTCATGTCCACATCTGATGAAGGCACCATTCGTAAGAAGCTTTGGCGTATCTCTGCCAAGTGTTCTTCTTCATAAGCAATGAGAACTGGGTTGTTAAGCAGTACCGTCAAATGGGCTTTCTCTACCAATTCTTTGGGTGCAGCCATTTGCGTGCCAGCAAGGACCGGCTTACCTTTCAGCCTTCCCTCGTGGCGAGAGAGGGGCAAACCTATAGGTCTTTGTTTCATGTATTCGGTGAAAAACTCAACCACCTCCTCCACTGTCTATGGGAACGACACCTATGGGATCACAAGAATCCCTACTGTGGTTAGCGGGGCGCGGGGTCATGAGAAGAGCAGATCAAACAGAT
Source organism: Triticum dicoccoides (assembly GCF_002162155.2). Lineage (NCBI taxonomy): Eukaryota > Viridiplantae > Streptophyta > Magnoliopsida > Poales > Poaceae > Triticum > Triticum dicoccoides. The sequence continues at coordinate 378,136,762 of NC_041386.1, forward strand.
AGCACACGGTTCGTTTATCCAGGTTCGGGCCGCGAGGATGCATAAAACCCTACTACTGCTTTGCTGGATTGTATATCTGTGTTCTTGAGCTAGCTATGGGGTGTGAGGATCTCCAAAAAGCCGAATCCCTCCTCTGGTCGCCTCGGGCCTCCTTTTATAGAAAAAGGGGTTGCCACAGTGGCACACAGGAGGTGGAAAGGGTACAGTGATGCGAGGTTATCCCTCGCATTACATGACAAGGCGCATTTAATGCGTCTTGCTTAGGTGTCCTTGCTTTATCGGGGACGGGGGAGAGATTTGTCTCGTCCGTCGCCGCTCCTTCTTGTGTCGACACGCGCCCTAGCCAGCGACGCCTGCGATGCCATGTAGGCAGGCAGGCAGCTGAGGTGGCACAGTGGTGGGTCTTCACGAAGATGTGCATGATGCCACGCAGGTGCCTGCCTAGCTGGTTGGGTCGGCAGCTGCATGCGAATGGCGGTGGAGGTTTAGTCAACGTGGGCCTGGTGGTGGTCCTGCGGATGTCCTTGGCAAGGGCCTTGCTGGGGCACCGGCAAGGGTTTTGCCGAGGCGCCTGCTATCATCCCCGGCAAGGTGCTTGCCGGGGGCCTTGTGGTTTTCCTCGGTTGGGATCCCGCCAAGGGTCGTCATCTTCTATAGTGTGTATCTGATCTTGAGTGTCTTCACAAAGATCTGCATGCCACCACGGGGATGTTTCCCGAATCCTTGCCCCATGGGGGCAGTGGACTCAAGGGTGATTTGCTCCGTACGTGTGGGGCGAGTTGCCACGGCAAGGGTCTTGCCGGGGTTGCTAAAACTGTCCCCCGGCAAGGATCTTGTCGGGGGAGTCCGTTTCGTCCCCTTTCCTCTTCGTGGTCTTGGCCTTGGCGTCGTTCTTGTTCTCTTGAGCTTCGGTCTTACCCTGGCTCACCTCCCTTGCCTTGCTTGGTGTGGTGCTGCCCGTGGCTAAGACTGCCCGTGCACAGTTATAGGGGTACAAAAAGTGTACCCCTCTTTTTGTACACCGACAGGAGCCCCCGGGCTAGGGCCACACATAAGCGCAACGCGTTGTTGGGCTAGGCCCAAAAATGGTGCGTGGGCAGGCGGGGCGGTTTTTACCACGGTAAGGTTCTTTGCGCGCTGCGCTTCCCACGACTCCCACGCGTGGCGCGGGTGGGGAGGTGCGTGTGACGTGGGCAGCATGCGTGGGGTTGGTTCCCGCGGGCATGCGTCACACCACAGTTAATGTGAAAGGAGGCGGCCCGTGTTTTCCCCCATAAAAAAGGAATAACCACGGGCGCGCTGCTCACTTTCTCCTCTTTCCTCGTGCCTTTTCCAATCTCAGAGCCGCCGTTTCCTCTCTTCCTTCCTTCCTAAGCTTCCGCCATCGCCCGCCATCGTTGCTTCGCCATCCCCCTTCCTCAGCCCTCTAAACTTCTTGGCTGCCATGGCGCCCAAATCCGTTAAGGGCAAGGGGGTGGCTAAGGGCGCTGGGACCGTGGAGCCGCCAGACAGCGCGCTGTCGGGGGACCGGACGAAGTCTGCCTTTTTCTTCCCTCGATGGTTGATGTTCATGAGCTCCGGGCCTCCTTCAGGCCCCTATGGGGAGCGAAGACGGGGGGAGAGAATTCGGGACACCCAGTGACGCGCGTCATTCCTGCTGCTTGCGCCGATCCTGGTCCAAATCGGTATCCCTTTATCGTCGATTATCTTTCTTGCGGGTTATGCCCCCTTTCTCCGATTTCTTCTGCGACATTATGCACACCTTTGGCTTTCGCCTCTTGGATTTTACTCCGAATGCAGTGGCGTGCATGGCTTTCTTCACGCATCTTTGCGAAGGCTTCGCCGGGGTGCAGCCCAACACGGCGCTCTTCCGCCATTATTTCTTCCCTCAGATCCAGCCAGGAGATGCCGTCTTTGGTTGCGTCACCTGGATCCGAAGATCCAAGGGGGCGTACCCGGACGGTGCCGTGAAGGAGAGGTGGGAGGAATGGCGTGGCCGGTGGTGCTGGATTGAGGATGAAGACCCGCCGGAATTCTGCAAGGTCTGCCGAGTGCCACCGGTCTGTGGCAGCGATTGGAGCGATGTCGACGCCACCGACGGGAGGCTCACTGTTGCCACTACTAGGATTCTCCGGCTCACCCGGGCCGGACTCACCCTTGAGATGATCATGGCGGACTTCATTCGCCGCCGGATCGCCTCGTTGCACAACAAGGGGAGGCCAGCTTGGCTCTTTATGAATTCGGCTGACGTTATGCGACTCCGCCCCGGCCTCGATCACAACTTCAAAGTGATGGCGCATGCCCACTTCTGCCAGCGGCTTTTCCAGCTTGATGTGGGTCACGATGGCGTGGTCGGACGGACCGGCAAGGCCGCGAGGGCTGCCACAAAGGTTGGCAAGGCCCTCAAGGGGCCATTTTTCAAGCTGCCAGCGGGGGTGGTCCCGTTGTGCAACAATTCACGTCGGTCCAAGATCATCGCCATGATGCCGGACTGTAATGCGCATGGCCCTATCCCGTGCTGGAAGGAGCCGAAGGACGTGGATGTGCAGCAATGCTTTGACACCCTGATTGAGGTACATGTCAATGCTGACGGCGAGCGGTGGCTTGTCATGGACACCACCCAGGTAGAGCTGGACTACATCGCCACTAGGGCGAGGGAGGCCCAACTCGCCATGGAGGCCGACAGTGCCGGGGGCATGGAGGACAAGGCCGCAACGGCTGCGGAGGAAGAGCAGCTCACCCGGTGGGCGGCGGCCACCGAGGAGGTCAGCAGCGCCGACACTGGAGCTCCGCTTGTCGAAGACGCGGCCGACGAGTCGTCGTCGGAGGAGGACGTGGCGGCAGGCTCGACGCCAAACAGGGGAAGAGGGCGAGTCCTGCGGCAGGCTGGCTCCGGCGAGCCGGTCTGGCCCGGCAGGGCTACGCAGCCTCAATTGACCCTGGAGGGGTCTGGGCATCACACGAGGGCCACGACAGCCAAGAGGCTGACAAAGGCCGCTGAGAAGAAGACAACCGCCCCTTCCTCATCTGGGCGCGCACAAACCCCTCCGTCTTCGCCTCCTCTGGCAGATGTCAACTCGGATGTTGACGCGGAGGTCGCTTTTGATCTCGGGCCTCTTAGCCCGAAGAGGAAACGGAAAGTGGTGGAGGAAGAGGAGATGGGTGACGAGTAAGTACTCCGTCCCTTACTGCCATTTCCATTCCCCTGAATTAAGCCACTTATCTTGATCCATTCTTGCTTTTGTAGGGATGCAGAGACGTTGGCCCAGAGGGTGAAGAGGGCCAAGGCCTTGGCGGGCGGCCAGCCCCCGGCCAGTGCTTCAAAGTCGCCACTGGTGGTGCTGAGCTGCCCGAACAGTAGCCCCCAGCTCAGCCCCCAGCGTAAGTTCGTCACCCTCCTCTTATCGACACGTGGTAGGCGTTTGATGCTAAGGTGTTGACCTTGTCGGGTTTGCAGGAGGGGAGCGGCAGCAGGAGGAGCCGTAGAGGGCTACCCCCAACACACCACCCCCATCGACTATGCCGCCACGAGGGGCCTCCCCGGCAAGGGCATCAAGCACGGAGCCCACACCCATGGAGGATGAGGGGAATTTGGGCGCTGGTGACTCTGCCCCGACGCCGAATGCTGGCGGGGAGCGGACTTTAGCTTCACAGCCTGGCACTGGTGAGTCGCCTGTCCTCCGTCTCTGTTTTTCCCTTATTCTTTTTCTTGGCTTCAATGCTCCCATTACTACCCAGGCCCTCCTTCAATAAGTATGGAGGACGTGGATACTGTTGTTGGGAATATTGCTGAGGATGCCGTGGCGGAGGCCGACAGGAATGCTGCCGAGAAGGCCTCCAGGGATGCTGACGAGGTCACCGTTGATGAGGCCGCCATGGATGCTGCCGAGGACACCGCTGCCGGGGCCGCCAAGGCGACCGGCGAGGCTTTTGCCGAGGGCGCCAACGGTGGGCCTGCCGGGGAAGCCGGCAAGGCCACTGCCGAGGAAGAGGTGGTTGATGATCAGCCTCCCTCCTCCTCAACCTCGGGCCCTGGCAGATATATGAAGGTGGGCGATGATCTTTTTGTCCATCTCCCAGGGGCGTCAAGTTCCCGAGCACTCGTCGAAAGGGAAGTCTTTGACGGCGAGGTGCTTGCCGCCACCGGGCTCGAGGTTGTCGATGAGCCGGGCATTGGCAGTGATGGTTCTCGAGAAGAGCAGCTTTTCCGCGCTACGGGGGCCAACTTCCAAAAACTCCAGGCGCTCTACCGTGTCCGTCTAGACAAGGTTAAGCCCAGGACGGCAACGGTGGACCAGGCGGAGGTGGATTTCAAGGCGCGCATTGCTGAGACGCAGACCTTGTTCCACCAGACTCGCGAGGAGCAGAGGGCCTTTCAGGAGGAATTGGCCAAGCGCAATTTCGATCTCACCATGAAGATGGCTGACATCGAGAAGGCCTAGGAAAAGTCGGCGAACTTGGCTGCCGCGGCCAAGGCTGTTCGGAACCAGCATCAAGCCGCACTGGATTCCCAGGAAGAGGACCTCACTGTGCGTGAGGCGAAGCTTGCCGCAGCACTCCGTGGCAAGGATGAGGAGCTCGAGGCCCTTGTCACGCGGCGGATTCGTGAGCTGGAGCAGAGGCACAAGGAGGCACTCGATGCCCAGGCTCTGGCCCATGCCGGCTAAGTAAGGGAGTTGGAGGTGGAGCAGGACGAGCTGAAGGAGCAGGCCCTCAAGCTGTCCAACGAGAAGAGCATGCTCAACAGCACCTTGGTAGAGGCGCAAGGAGCGGTCATCAGCACGGCTGGGGAGCTCTCCGAAGCGCAAAACTCCATCAGAGATCTCAAGCTGAAGCTGGAGAATCTCGAGAAGATGTTGTCGGAGAGCATGGCTCGGGAGGAGACCTTGACCAGGAGCTTGGAGGAGGAGAAGCAGCTGCGGGTGAACGAGGCCGCCTCCCACCAGGAATATGTGGCGGGCGAGAACAGATGGATCAGCCGTCTGGAGGACGTCGCCGGCAGGTTCACCTTGCAGTTGGCCACCATGGGGATGCCAAATGTGAGGTATGCCCCTGAGTGTAAAGGGACCGTCAACGCCAAGCTGACCCAGTTCTTCGAGGGCGTCCTTGAAGCCTTGGCTTATCTTCACTCCAGCAGAGAGGCCACGTTGGCCGGGGAAGCCCGACGACTTTGCCGGGGGGTCATGACCAAGGTCCTCACCAAGATGGCGTACTAGAATCCCAACCTCGACTTCGATGTCGCGATGGATAGCTTGCTGGATGGTACTGACCTCACGGTGCTCAAGGAGCGCATCAAGCCCGTCATCGGCAGCATCGAGGAAATCAAGAGGGTGGAAGGCCAGCGCCGGGATTAGGCATCCCGTTCTTCACCGCCGCTGCAGGTTCACGACCAAGACAAATTTCATGTTTAGTTAGAACCGCGGCAATGATGTGATGTAATATAACTTTGCAGTACTGTTAATTTCATGCACGTTATTTCCCCGCTCAATTCCTCTTTGTATGCGCGCCCTACGTCGATTGGGTAGGCTCGCTGGCACGGAAGCCCCTAGCGGCGTTTTGGGGACGGATCCCCATGGGCCTGCTGGGTATGCATGCTGCCGGACGAGCCACCTTTCCGTTCTGAACGCGGCCACTCGAACTGTCGAGCTTGACTCGAGTCAGAATCGAGAGCGTTGTTGATCGTGGAAGGCTACTCTGCCATTCTTGACGCAGCCGCTTGAGCTGTTGAGTGGACTCGAAACAGGGCAAGGGCGTTGCCGATCGTGGGAGAGCCCCTTGGTGTGCAGGTTTCTCATACAAAGGCGTGACATCTCCGGGGGGGAATAACCTCATATAAGAAAGATAGAACAAATAAGGGTTCAGTGCAACTTAGCTTCTGTTTGCAATCGCTTGAGTGCCGATCTTCTGGCCTCCTTTCTTCTCCAAGGGTCACAAAGATGAAGGAGTTCCGGGCTAACTGCTAAAGCCAATTCTCACAACTGCGTCCCCTACCTGGCGTGCCAAAGATGTCGGTGGGAACGACACCTATGGGATCACAAGAATCCCTACTATGCTTAGCGCGGCGCGGGGTCGTGAGAAGAGCGGATCAAACAGATAGCACAAGGTTTGTTTATCTAGGTTCGGGCCGCGAGGATGCGTAAAACCCTACTCCTGCTTTGGTGGATTGTATATCTGTGTTCTTGAGCTAGCTATGGGGCGTGAGGAGCTCCAAAAAGCCGAATCCCTCCTCTGGTCGCCTCGGGCCTCCTTTTATAGAAAAAGGGGTTGCCACAGTGGCACACAGGAGGTGGAAAGGGTACAGTGATGCGAGGTTATCCCTCGCATTACATGACGAGGCGCATTTAATGCGTCTTGCTTAGGTGTCCTTGCTTTATCGGGGACGGGGGAGAGATCTGTCTCGTCCGTCGCCGCTCCTTCTTGTGTCGACACGCGCCCTGGCCAGCGACGCCTGCGATGCCATGTAGGTAGGCAGGTAGCTGAGGTGGCGCAGTGGTGGGTCTTCACGAAGATCTGCATGCCGCCACGCGGGTGCCTGCCCAGCTGGTTGGGTCGGCAGCTGCATGCGAACGACGGTGGAGGTTTAGTCGGCGTGGGCCTGGTGGTGGTCCTACGGATGTCCTTGGAAAGGGCCTTGCCGGGGCCCCGGCAAGGGTTTTGCCGAGGCGCCTGCTGTCATCCCCGGCAAGCATGGTTTTCCTCGGTTGGGATCCCGCCAAGGGTCGTCATCTTCTATAGTGTGTATCTAATTTTGAATGTCTTCACAAAGATCTGCATGCCACCACGGGGATGTTTCCCGAATCCTTGCCCCATGGGGGCAGTGGACTCAAGGGTGATTTGCTCCGTAGGTGTGGGGCGAGTTGCCGCGGAAAGGGTCTTGCCGGGGTTGCTAAAACTGTCTCCCGGCAAGGATCTTGCCGAGGGAGTCCGTTTCGTCCCATTTGCTCTTCGTGGTCTTGGCCTTGGCGTCGTTCTAGTTCTCTTGAGCTTCGGTCTTACCCTAGCTCACCTCCATTGCCTTGCTTGGTGTGGTGGTGCCTGTGGCTCAGACTGCCCATGCACAGTTATAGGGGTACAAAAAGTGTACCCCTCTTTTTGTACACCGACATCCACGGTATAACCTTGTAGGATGCTTGCCTCTAGATGGTTTCGGTTTCGACAAAAGCGCTATAGTATTCCCATGAACCGCCCGAAGGGATAAGTGTTGCAAAGAAACACAGGACAACAATACTTTATCTCGCCGACAAGGTGCACAGTGAGATGGACCATGACATCAAAGAATGATGGTGGGAAAAACATCTCTAGGTCGGACAATATTCTTGCAATACCAACTTGCATATGATCCAACTCTTCAGGATTTGCAACTTTCTACCATAGTTGGTTGAAGAAATCATAGAGGACAATGAGTGTGTTTTTTATATCTTTGTCCATCAGATTACTGAAGGCCACCAGGAGGATTTGTGTCAACATTACATGGCAATCATGTGACGTCATGTGACTTCTGATGTTTGCGCAGTAGGAAGAGGGTGTCTTAATAGACAACAAATAGGTGAAGAACTATGTTGCTTCTTTTGTACTGAAATTGTAACTCTAGCGAGCTTTGATGAATTTGTCATTATCTTTTGCTTCACTCTTGCGTTTTGATTGATCAGCAAGCATATCAAGTCGTGAACCATCACCATCCTTTCTTTTACCTTTTATCTTGAGCAGAGTACCAAGGATGATTTCATATACGTTCTTCTCTACGTGCATGACATCGATGTAGTGACATACACGTAGAATCTCCCAGTAAGGTAATTTTGAGAACACCGATTTCTTCTTAAGCACTTGACCATTGGGTGTTTGTTTCACCGTCAAAGGGTGGTTCTTGGAAAGCACAACATTAATTTTTTTTTTGCCATGTTGTGGACCACCTACCCATCATAGGGTCTTGGGCTCGCACCTGCCTCTGCCGTACCATCAAATTCAGCTTTCATCTTTCAGTATGGGTGATTTTTTCGTAAGAACCTACGATAACGCAAATACACTATTTTGCGCGAGTTGGGAAGTCTTCTGCTAGCTGTCCTATCCATGCATGTGACACACCCTACATCTCCCTCTGTTTTCTGCCCTGATGTGTTGCCTAATGTCGACATATCTTGAATGGTGTGCCCCGACATTGCATGTAGATCGAAAATCTCCTTTCTGTAAGCATCATAACATTTTACAGCAGGCACATCTATCCACACTGTCAGCAGTTCTTCTACCAGTAGCTGAAAGTAAATGTCGATGTCATTTCCAGGTTGCTTTGGGCCTTGGATAATCATTGACATCATATTGTATTTTTCTTCATACACAACAAATGAGCTAGGTCATATATGCACATAAGCACCGGCCACGTGCTGTGATTGGTGCTCATATCGCCAAAAGGATTCATTGTGTCAATACACTCCCCGAGCCTTATACTTCTAGGATCCTTGGCAAAATTCTCAAACTTTTTGTCGATTAATTCCCACTGAGCCACATCTTTCGGGTGCCTCATAAACCTATCCGCAAGTCGCTCATCATGATGCAACCGCAACCTCTTTGCCTCTCTAGGGTTTGCAAACAAACGCCTCAACATTGGAATTAAAGGCAAGTACCAAACAACCTTGAACGGGATTCCTGTCTTGATCTCGTCGTCCAATTTGTACTTGTCCATTGATCTCCTGTGCTTGTATCATGTATGCTTGCATGTGGGACATGCACGCAAATCTTCGTACTCACCACGGTACAATATACAATCATTCACACAAGTGTATCTTTAGTACTTCAAATTCCAATGGGCAAACAATTTTCTTTGCTTCATTCGTGCTTTTGGGAGCACATTATCTTCCGGAAGAATTTCTTTGAAAAGACTTAACATCTCTATGAAGCCCTTGTTTGATAGACCGCTTGCTGCTTTTAATATGAGAAGCACCAGGGTGGCACTCAACCTAGAATATTTCTTTTTGCAACCTGGATACAATTTGTTAATGGAGTCCGCATAAATGATTCGCAGATCCTTGTACCCAATCATATCCTTTTTGGGCCCTCGAAATCTGCAATCATAGCAGCAAAATCTGGCATATCAAGATCATCGTCATCTGCGTCGATGTCTTGGTTTTCCAGTGGGCGTTTCGGCTTTCCGGTGTTCCACTGTTAGCTTGAGGCATCTGCCCCGAAGTTAGATTCAACATCCATGTGACACCGATCGGGGTTTGGCATCTCGCTGCCCTTTGTATCTTCATCCATGACCTCCTCTTCAGCGTGTCTGGTCCAACGTGTATATCCATCCATGAATCCCCTAGAGACTAAGCGCATCTGGACATCTGCAAGTTCATGTGACTCTGTATTGGCACAATCAGTACATGGACACAGGATGTAATCCGCATCACCAATTCTCCTCTTTGTATTTTCAGCCAAATTTATGAACTCTGTCATGCCACTGATAAAATCTGCGGGTTTCTGATTCTTCATCCATCGAGATCGTTCCATCTACAGCACACGAATGGTAATTAAAAACAAAACAACAACATTAATACATGGATTAACTGCTGCCTAAAGATGCCTGCATAAATCACAAGGATTTATTTTAATAATTACTGAGGGTACTCCATGTTATTATCTCGTGCAATGAAAAAAATTAATGGCCAGTCAATTTACACGCAGAGTACTAGTACAACACTACCTTAGGAATTGAATACCTTAATTAAGCCACTCACAAAAATAAATACCTTAATTAATTAGCCGCGCGGCGACCTCCGTCGAGCAGACAGACAAGCGCGGTGCAGCGGCACGCCAAGTCAGCAGGATCGAGGAGCAAAGCTTAGTGCGGCTGCCGCCTGAAGTTCGACCTCCACTATCCCGCCATCGACCGTGATGGATGGGCTCGAATCACACCGCCGCCGACCTCGATGGTTGAGCTCCTCCTATCTCCCGACACAGACCGGGGATTGACCTCTTATGACGCTGCCACCGCCCACCGACTGAGGATTGGCCTCTTCTCCGGTAACCGCTGCCTAGGCCGCCGCCTCCATCTCTATGTATAGATTGGCTGTTTTTTTAATGGATATCCGCAGAGCGGCTGTTTACACGGTATCTCACCGTAACTCAATTATATGGACATGGTAGTACATCACATACAGATATGTAACGGCAACCGTGTCTAACCTATGTTGTCTTCTCACACGGTCTGGTGCGGAAATCGTGTGTGACGTTGTAATACCTAACACAGACGACATGTATAAACAGTCTACCGTATACAACATATAGTGCCGTAAGTAGTTCCCGACCGTTAGCTTATCTCCATAGTTTCCCCATTTCTCCCAAATCCCTACATAGCCTCCAAATTCCCTCGTGTGGCTTTGACATTGGGGGAATGCGGACGAGTGGTACTGATGGTTTCGGTGCGGCTGCTCCTGCTCATATCGCCGCCATGACGGCGGTCGCCGCCAAACACTTGCCTAAGGTCATCAGAAGGCAGGTGTACTACGAATCCAAATCGTCCTGTCAGGTTCCAATCTATCCCAATCTTTTTTAGCATGTACAAAGTATAGCTCCTTGCTGAATCCGTCCTGAATGACCCCCCCAGGAAAGCGATCTACCGCCCGATCCAGAGCTTGACTACCGACTCCCGCAACATGAGTTTGACTCCGAGTTTTGCACCACCGAGAAGTACCAAAAGCTGAGTTGTGTGCACGGGCACACTCCCGCTCGACGTGTATACATGGAGGGATTCAACATTGGCAGGCGGTTTCTCAGTTGCCCCTTAGAGGTTAGTGCTAATTAAGTTCATCATTTTACTTCAGCTAATGCCACTGCTCATCCAAAATACTATTTATCATTTGCAGGGATATGAGGCTTGTGCCTTTGTTGACTCGCTGGATAAAGGATGGCATGGCAGGGCTCGGAGTGTTATCATCAAGCTCACAGAAGATAACGTAAAACTGAAGAAGAAACTGGCTGATCCCTAGAAAATTTTATGATGAGTGGGAACCTACCAGTAAAATTAAGATCAAAGATCATGAATGCTATGCTTTATGTGATTTGGGTGCAAGTGTTTCCACGATTCAAAAAACTTTGTGTGATCTGTTAGGTTTTCGTGAATTTGATGATTGTTCTTTAAATTTGCACCTTGCGGATTCCACCATTAAGAAACCTATGGGAAGAATTAATGATGTTCTTATTGTTGCAAATAGGAATTATGTGCCCGTAGATTTCATTGTTCTTGATATAGATTGCAATCCTACATGTCCTATTATTCTTGGTAGACCTTTCTTTAGAATGATTGGTGCAATTATTGACATGAAAGAGGGAAATATTAGATTCCAGTTTCCATTAAAGAAGGCGTGGAACACTTTCCTAGAAAGAAAATTAAATTACCTAATGAATCTATTATGAGAGCCACTTATGGATTGCATACCAAAGATGACAATACTTAGATCTATTCTTGTTCTTATGCCTAGCTAAGGGCGTTATACGATAGCACTTGTTGGGAGGCAACCCAGTTTTATTTTTGTTCCTTGCTTTTTGTCGTGTTTAGTAATAAATAATTCATCTATCCTCTGTTATGATTGTGTTTTTTATGTTTTATTTAGTGTTTGTGCCAAGTAAAGCCTTTAGGAGCTTCTTGGCTGATTGTTGTTTGATATTGCTGAAAAAACAGAAAGTATGCACTGACAAGAATAATTTTCATTTTTTCCAGAGAGCGATAAAATACCAATTACAACTGTAGTAGATCAATAATCAAATTATTTAGGTCGTCTTAATTTTTCAGAATTTTGGAGTTACATAAGCCTCCAGATTGCTACAAACTGTTCTGTTTTTGACAGATTCTGTTTTTCGTGTATTGTTTGCTTATTTTGATGAATCTATGGCTAGTATCGAGGGGAGGGGGGTATGAACCATATATAAGTAGGAATACAGTAGGTTTAACACCAATATAAATAAAGAATGAGTTCATTACAGTACATTAAAGTGGTGGTTTGTTTTCTTATACTAACGGAGCTCATGAGATTTTCTGTTGAGTTTTGTGTTGTGAAGTTTTCAAGTTTTTGGGTAATGATTTGATGGATTTTGGAACAAGGAGTGACACGAGCCTAAGCTTGGGGATTCCCGAGGTGCCCCAAGGTAAAATTCAAGGACAACTAAAAGCCTAAGATTGGGGATGCCCCGGAAGGCATCCCCTCTTTCGTCTTCGTCTATCGGTAACTTTACTTGAGGCTATATTTTTATTCACCACATGATATGTGTTTTGCTTGGAGCATCTTGTATGATTTGAGTCTTTGATTTTTAGGTTACCACAATCATCCTTGTTATACGCACCTTTTGGGAGAGACTCCCATGAATCGAAATTTATTAGAATACTCTATGTGCTTCACTTATATCTTTTGAGCTAGATAATTTTTCTCTAGTGCTTCACTTATTTCTTTTTAGAGCATGGTGGTGGTTTTAGTTTATAGAAATTATTGATCTCTCATGCTTCACTTATATTATTTTGAGAGTCTTTTAGAACCACATGGTAATTTGCTTTGGCTATAAAATTAGTCCTAATATGATAGGCATCCAAGATGGGTATAATAAAAACTTCCATATAGAGTGCATTGAATATTATGAGAAGTTTGATACTTGATGGTTGTTTTGAGATATGAATATGGTGATATTAGAGTCATGCTAGTTAAGTAATTGTTAAATTGAGAAATACTTGTGTTAAGGTTTGCAAGTCCCGTAGCATGCACATATGGTAACCGTTGTGTGACAAATTTGAAGCATGAGGTGTTCCTTGATTGCTTTCCTTATGAGTGGCTGTTGGGGACGAGTGATGGTCTTTTCCTACCAATCTATCCCCCTAGGAGCATGCGTGTAGTGCTTTGGGTTTGATGACTTGTAGATTTTTTCAATAAGTATGTGAGTTCTTTATGACTAATGTTGAGTCCATGGATTATACGCACTCTCACCCTTCCATCATCACTAGCCTCTTCGGTACCGTGCATGGCCCTTTCTCACCTCGACAGTTGGTGCAAACTTCGCCGATGCATCCAAACCCCGTGATATTATATGCTCTTTCACACATAAACCTCCTTATATGTTCCTCAAATCAGCCACCATACGTACCTATTATGGCATTTCCATAGCCATTCCGAGATATATTGCCATGCAACTTTCCACCATTCCATTTTTTTATGACACGCTCCATCATTGTCATATTGCCTTGCATGATCATGTAGTTGACATCGTATTTGTGGCAAAGCCACCGCTCATAATTTTTATACATGTCACTCTTGAATCATCGCACATCCCGGTACTCCGCCGGAGGCATTCATATAGAGTCATATTTTGTTCTAGTATCGAGATGTAATTTTTGAGTTGTAAATAAATGGAAGTGTGATGATCATCATTATTAGAGCATTGTCCCGTGACAAAAAAGACAAAGGTCAAATAAAAAAGAGAAGGCCCAAAAAATGAGAGAAAAAGAGAGAAGGGGCAATGTTACTGTCCTTTTCCAGACTTGAGCTTCAAAGTAGCACCATGATCTTCATGATAGAGAGTCTCTTATTTTGTCACTTTCATATACTAGTGGGAATTTTCATTATAGAACATGGCTTGTATAGAACCTGGCTTCCACAAAATACCCTTGGTCTTCATGAGCAAGCAAGTTAGATGCACACCCACTTAGTTTCTTTTGTTGAGCTTTCATACATTTATATCTCTAGTGCATCCGTTCCATGGCAATCCCTACTCCTCACATTGACATCAATTGATGGGCATCTCCATGGCCCGTTAATTGGTTGCGTCAATGTGAGACTTTCTCCTTTTTTGTCTTCTCCGCACAACCTCCATCTTCATATACCATTCCACCCATAGTGCTATGTCCAAGGCTTGCGCTCATGTATTGGATGAAAGTTGAAGAAGTTTGAGAATACTAAAGTATGAAACAATTGCTTAGCTTGTCATCGGGGTTGTGCATGATGGGAGCATTTTGTGTGATGAAAAATAAGCATGGCCAAACTATATGATTTTGTAGGGATGAGCTTTCTTTGGCTATGTTATTTTGAGAAGACATAATTGTTTGGTTAGTATGCTTGAAGTATTATTGCTTTTATGTCAGTATTAAACTTTTGATTTGAATCTTTTGGATATGAATATTCATGCCACAATAAAGAAAATTACATTGAAAATTATGTTAGGTAGCATGCCACATCAAAATTTCTGTTTTTATCATTTACCTAGTCGAGGACGAGCAGGAATTAAGCTTGGGGATGCTTGATACGTCTCCAACGTATCTATAATTTTTGATTGTTCCATGCTATTATATTATCTATTTTGGATGTTTAATGTGCTTTAATATTCACTTTTATATAATTTTTGGGACTAACCTATTAACCGAAGGCCGAGTGCAAATTGTTGTTTTTTTGCCTATTTTCAGTGTTTCGCAGAAAAGGAATATCAAACGGAATCCAAACGAAACGAAACCTTTTCGAGGATCTTTCTTGGAACAAATGCAACCCAGTAGACTTGCAGTACAAGTCTGGAAGTCCGCGAAGCTTCCACGAGGCAGGGGCGCGCCCAGGGGGGTAGCCGCACTCCCCACCCTCGTGGCACCCACGGAGCTCCACCGGCGTACTTCTTTCGCCTATATATACCCATGTACCCTAAAAACATCGCGGAGAGCTACGAAACCACTTTTCCACCACCGCAACCTTCTGTACCCGTGAGATCCCATATTGGGGCCTTTTTTGGGGATCTGCCGAAGGGGGATTCGATCACGGAGGGCTTCTACATCAATACCATAGCCTCTCCGATGATGTGTGAGTAGTTTACCATAGAACTTCAGGTCCATAGTTATTAGCTAGCTGGCTTCTTCTCTCTCTTTCTTTCTCAATACAAAGTTCTCATCGATGTTCTTAGAGATCTATTCGATGTAATACTCTTTTGTCATGTATTTGCCGAGATCCGATGAATTGTGGGTTTATAATCAAGATTATCTATGAACAATATTTGGTTCTTCTCTGAATTCTTATATGCATGATTTGATATCTTTGCAAGTCTCTTCAAATTATCGGTTTAGTTTGGCCTACTAGATTGATCTTTCTTGCAATGGGAGAAGTGCTTAGCTTTGGGTTCAATCTTGCGGTGTCCTTTCCCAGTGACGGCAGGGGCAGCAAGGCACGTATTGTAGTGTTTCCATCGAGGATAAAAAGATGGGGTTTATATCATATTGATTGAGTTTATCCCTCTATATCATGTCATCTTGCCTAAATGCGTTACTCTGTTCTTATGAAATTAATACTCTGGATGCATGCTGGATAGCGGTCGATGTGTGGAGTAATAGTAATAGATGCAGAATCGTTTTGGTCTACTTGACACGGATGTGATGCCTATGTTCATGATCATGCCTAGATATTCTCATAACTATGCACTTTTCTATCAATTGTGCGACAGTAATTTGTTCACCCACCATAATATATGCTCTCATCAGAGAAGCCACTAGTGAAACCTATGGCCCCCGGGTCTACTTTACATCATATAAGTGTCCGTTCTATAGTTCTAGTTTACTATTTATTTTTCAATCTTTATTTTCAAATCAATACAACAAAACTACCAAAAATATTTATCTTATTATCTTTATTAGATCTCAGTTTTGCAAGTGGCCGTGAAGGGATTGACAAACCCTTTTATCGCGTTAGTTGCAAGGTTCTTGATTGTTTGTGAAGGTACTAGGTGACTTGCGTGTAGTCTCCTACTGGATTGATACGTTGTTTCTCAAAAACAGAGGGAAATACTTACGTTGCTTTGCTACATCACCCTTTCCTCTTCAAGGAAAAAAGAACGCATGCTCAAGAGGTAGCAAGGGCTTCATCATCGAATTGTGGTAGTAGCCTGCGTTTTGGGTAGCTCTTTGTCGGGCACCCGAGGCTGTATTCTTCGGCAGCCATGACCTTGGTCCATCTGTTGTTGAGTGTGTCCTGTTCGGCTTGAAGCTATTGTTGTTTCTCTTTTAGGCTCCTCACAGTGGCGATGAGCTATCGCTTGAAGCGTTCTTTTTCGAGGGGTTCCTCTGGCACAATGAAATCTTCGTTACCGAGGCTAACATCCCCCTTGGAGGCTGGTAGATAGTTACTATCTTCCAAATCGTCGTTATCGATGAGTTCGTCGGGGTTGACTTGTCCCTCTTCCGTCTCCTCCTGCTCGAACACAGGCTCGACGGGGTGGTTGGAGTCTTCGGCGTTGTCCGGAGTGTTATTATCTCCAGTGCCGGTATTGCTTTCTTTTTCCCGACACGATCGTGAGCGGGGCGCTGACATCGGTGTTTTGGTGGTGCCTCAACGGGCTTGTCCTTAATTGGATCTTGAGTGCCATCATCGTCCTTCTTCTTGGGCGTATCCACCATGTACATGATGTAAGTAGAAGTGGTTGTCCAACGCCCGGTGATAGGTGGGTTTTGGCCTGGTTCGGCTCCGACATCATTGTACATACCATGGAGGTCTTCGGAGGCATGGTCTAGCATGTCGGTTAGGTCATCAACAGTGGCTATTAAATGGGTGGTGGGTGGGACATAAAATTCCCTGCTCTCTACCCCCAGTTTAGGTTGGGCGTAGTTCGGAGGTGTTACTTCCATGATGGCGAGAGATCGCATTAGGTCCGGTGTCTCATTTAAGAGCGAAAGCTGGATGGGCGTATGAGGACCTGTGAAGCTAGGTTCGGTAATAACCTCTTGACCAAGCCCAATGGACGCAGACCTCGAGAGTTCGGAGTTCGGAGTTGACGTCCATAGGCGAGTCCGGATTCCTGATGACATGAAGAGTCAAGTTTGACTCCGGGTCTACTGATGGCGTGGTCGCCTCTGGGTCCCCGGCTGGGAGCTCCGTAATGGGAGATAGTCTGGCAGGGTTTATCCTCCCGTCTTTGGATAGAGTGCTCCGCCTCGGATCTATGGCCAGGGCAGGTGCGAGAGTCGATCCTTGAGCATAATCTGATGGTGGATCCGACAGGCTTCCTTCGTGCAGAGGAAGAGCGGCGGCTGATCCCGAGAACCCCTCAAAGACCAAATCTCCTCGGATATCAGTGATGTAGTTCAAGCTTCCAAACCTGATCTAGTGACCAGGGGCGTAGCCGTTGATCTGCTCGAGGTGACCAGTTGAATTGGCATGCAGAGCGAAGCCGCCAAACACAAAGAGTTGACCAGGGAGAAAAGTCTCCCCGGAAACAGCATCGTCGCCGATGACAAATCAAGCCATCGATCCTTTTGTTGGCGACACCGTGGAACTATCAATTAAAGCACCAATGTTGATGTCAAAACTGGTAGTTCTCTGGTAGGGGGTCCTGAACTGTGCGTCTGGGGATCAATGGTAACAAGGGACGATGGGGACACATGTTTACCCAGGTTCGAGCCCTCTTGAAGGAGGTAAAACCCTATGTCCTGCTTGATTGTATTCAATGAGTATAGGGGTTACAAGAGTTGATCTACCTCGAGTTCGTAATGGCTAAACCCTAGATGTCTAGCCTATGAGAATTATGACAGCCTCTACAGACTAAACCCTCCAATTTATATACACACCGGAGGGGCCTAGGATTATACACAGTCGGTTTGTGGGGGGAGGAAATAACATATCCGGACACCAAACTTGCATTCCACGCATATAGGAGTCCTACGCGGACACTGGGGAATGCAGTCCGGCCCACACCCAATAGTCCGGACACCCGAGGACCCCCTAATCCAGGAATCCCTCATTCACTCCAACCCCGCATCAATTCCTTTACCCAACTTTTAGTAGCTGTCGTACTTCAACCGTTTCCCACACTCCTCACCACCGATCTTATAGTAAAATGCCAGTAGCCGAGGCATTTGAACCGTTGCCCTCCCTCGTCCACCACCATCTCCACCCACCATTACTAAAAATTTCAGTAGCTGCAACATATCCTCAAACACCACACCCCTCCACAGTCCCCCACCCGGCCCCCTACCCCCCTCGAACCCTAGCTCGCGACCGCTGCTGGCATCGCCGCTGCCGCCGCCAACTCCTGCCGGTCCGCCCATTCCTCCTAGCTTAGATAATAAAGTTCAAGTTACCAAGCGATTCCCATATCGTCGCCCCACTCCCCTGAGTTTTTAGATTAGGCCTGCGGTGTCCCTCCCCTCCAAATTGTAACGCCCAAGATGCGGCTATATCTCCCACGTGTCGGGGCACGACTTAGAGGCATAACTGCATTTTGGTTTTGTCGCAAGAAGGGTCATCTTCACACAATCCCATGTACAAGAACAAGGATAGAATAAATAGTTGGCTTACAATCGCCACATCACACAATGTTCAAATAACTCATACATCATTCAGAGTACACACATAGTCTGACTACGGATGAACCAAATGAAAAGCAGACAAACCCAAATGCTAAATTCCGATTGTCCCAACTGGGCGCCACTACTAGTCATGAGGAAACGAAACGTAGTAGCGACCAAGGTCCTTGTCGAACTCCCACTTGAGTTCGGTGGCATCACCTGCACTGGTATCATCGGCACCTGGAACTGTTTTGGTAGCATCTGTGAGTCATGACTCAGCAATCTCAAAACCCGCGAGATCAAGACTATTTAAGCTTATAGGTAGGATGTGGTTATGAGGTGGAGTTGCAGCAGGCACTAAGAAAATATGGTGGCTAACATACGAGTACAAGAGTAAGATGAGCAACTATGCAATGGGCGTAAGCTAGAAGTGATCAAGAAGTGATCCTGAACTATTTACGTTCATACATAACCCAACCGTGTTCACTTCCTGAACTCTGCCGAAAAGAGACCATCACGGCTACACATACGGTTGATGTATTTTAATTAAGTCAAGTGTCAAGTTCTCTACAACAGGACATTAAAAAATCCCATCTGCCACCTAACTGCAGGCACGGCTGTGAAAAGTTTAAACCCTGCAGGGGTTTCCCAACTAGCCCATCACAAGCTCTCACGATCAACGAATGATAATCCTTCTCCCGGAACGACCCGATCAGTCTCGGAATCCCAGTTACAAGACATTTCGACAATGGTAAAACAAGACCACCAAGAACGCCCGATGTGCCGACAAATCATAATAGGAGTCGCACATATCTCGTTCTCAGGGCACACCGGATGGGCCAGACATCGGGTTGGCTGAGACCCTGGTTGCCCAGGGGGCGCCGGACATCGCCCAGGTTGGACCAGCACTCAGAGGAACACTAGCCCGGGGGGTTGAATTAAGATAATCCTCGGGTTTATTAGTCCCTAGGAAAATTTTAGTTGTTATTAGGCAAATGTTAAAACCAAGGTTGGGCCTTGCTGGAGCAGTTTTATTCAAAGCGAACTGTCAAGGGGGTCCCATAACCCCAACCGTGTAAGAAATGCAAAATCATGGAACATAACACAAGTGTAATGCCCTCGATGCGGCTATATCTCCTACGTGTCGAATCACGACTTAGAGGCATAACCGCATTGAAAGCAATGTCGCAAGTAAGGTAATCTTCACAACAACCCATGTAAATAGAATAAAGGGGAAAAGGATACATAGTTGGCTTACACTCGCCACGTCACACAAATACATGAATAACATTACAATCATCCAATACACTCATGGTCCGACTACGGTACCAAAATAAAGATCAACCCCCACATGCGACACGGTCCCCAATCGCCCCAACTGGGCACCACTACTGATCATCTGGGAAAGACACATAGTAATGACGAGAGTCTTCATCAAACTCCCACTTGAGCTCAAGTGCATCGTCTGGAACGGTATCATCGGTCCCTGCATCTGGTTTTGGAAGTAAACTATGAGTCAAGGGGACTCAGCAATCTCGCACCCTCGCGATCAAGACTATTTAAGCTTATAGGTAAAGGCAAGGTAATATGTGGAGCTGCAGCAAGCGACCAGCATATATGCTGGCTAACCTGTTCGCAAAAGAGAGCGAGAAGAGAAGGCAAAGCACGAACGAAGAACTATGATCAAGAAGTTATCATAGAACAACCTACGTCAACATTACTCCAACACCGTGTTCACTACCCGGACTCCGCGGAGAAGAGACCATCACGGTTACACACGTGGTTGATTCATTTTAATTAAGTTAAGTTTCATGTTATCTACAACCGGACATTAACAAATTCCCATCTGCCCATAACCGCGGGCACAGCTTTTGAAAGTTCAAATCCCTGTAGGGGAGTCCCAACTTAGCCCATCACAAGCTCTCACGGTCAACGAAGGATATTCCTTCTCCCGAGACATTCCGATCAGACTCGTCATCCCAGTTTTACAAGACATCCTCGACAATGGTAAAACAAGTCCAGCAACACCGCCCGAATGTGCCAACAAATCCCGATAGGAGCTGCACATATCTTGTTCTCAGGGCACACTCTGATGAGACATCCTACGAGTAAAACCAACCCTCAAGTTGCCCCGAGGTGGCCCCGCAGTCTACTCGGTCGGACCAACACTCAGAGGAGCACTGCCCAGGGGGTTTAAATAAAGATGACCCTTGGGCTCTGGAAACCCAAGGGAAAAAGAGGCTAGGTGGCAAATGGTAAAACCAAGGTTGGGCATTGCTGGAGGAGTTTTATTCAAGGCGAACTGTCAAGGGGTTCCCATTATATCCCAACCGCGTAAGGAACGTAAAATTCGGGAACATAACACGGATATGACGGAAACTAGGGCGGCAAGAGTGGAACAAAACACTAGGAAAAAGGCCAAGCCTTCCACCCTTTACCAAGTATATAGGTCCATTAAGATAAACAAGATAATATGGTGATATCCCAACAATAAACGATGTTCCAATAAGGAACGATCTCCAATCTTCACCTGCAACTAGCAACGCTATAAGAGGGGCTGAGCAAAGCGGTAACATAGCCAATCAACGATTTGCTAGGATGTGGTGGGTTAGAGGTTTGACATGACAATTTGGGAGGCATGATAAGCAAGTGGTAGGCATCATAGCATAGGCATAGCAAAAGTGCGAGCATCTAGCAAGCAAAGATAGAAGTGATTTCGAGGGTATGATCATCTTGCCTGCAAAGTTGTCAGAGTTGACTTGATCCTCGTACGCAAACTCAACGGGCTCCTCGTTCGCGAACTCATATCTCGGCTCTACCCAAACAAGACACACAAACAAAAGGAACACAATCAACCACGTGCAATGCTCAAACAACATGATGCAAACATGGTATGCTATGCAGGATGCGATATGCGATTTGACAATGAATGATTGAACCTGGCCTCATCTTGGAAATCCAAGAGTGCCACTGGAAAGGTGAGGTGATTTCGGTTGAAATCGATATAAAGATCACCCGAATCGGATGCACAGTTTGGAAATGGCAAGCAAAACAAATATGGCACCGGTCTGCGATAAACAGCAAGTGACCAACTAAATGCATCAAGATAAATATGCTAAAGCACTCAAACATGACAACAAAATACATGGCATGGATCCACTCATGATGCTTGACAAAATATGAACACTGAGCTACGGATAATTTATCCATTAACATGTTCAAACAAGCATGGCAAAAGTGCAAATGATAACAAGTTTCAGACTTTAGGGCATTAGAGCATAAGGAAGCACACTTTAGAGCATCAAAACTACATGATACAGGAACTTAACATGGCAAAGCAAGGCATGGCATGAAGCTACCCAAAGCACTTTACAAAAGTCCCTTAGTTCCCTTGAGCCAAAAGGGATCAGAGAATACAATTGCAAGCATATGAACATGGCAAAAACATAAACAGATTTCAGACTTGGTGAAAAACTGGAGCATGCAAATCAGTTAACGAGTAGGCATGTTTATGAGCTCGATGCACTCATTACAGAGCATGGCATGACAAACTAAGCATACACCCATCAAGAATACATAACATAGAAGCTAGACATGGCAAGATAAACAACATAGCATGCACAGATCAATAGCAACATCCTCGGCATAATCGCTAACAAGTCAACAATCTGCCAGGATTCACGATATAGCAAAAGTAGAGCTCGATTGACTCCAGCTAGGGAGCTCCATAAATGCAAACAAAGACATGGATGTATAGTGCACCACAATGTTAACAAAACATCCTTACAGATGATCCTCAAAAGAGGCACGGATCACTAGGAAACGACATGAGAATATCGCATACCGACAAAAACAGAACAAGGACTTAGTGAAATTCTAAGTCCCTGAAATCAGCATTACCGATTAGGCTACTTTGCAAGCTTGTGCTAGTCACCACACATATCACAAAAATACATGGTAAGCACCTCTGTAAAGATGGCATGGCATATAACAAAACTCATGTAGAGCTCAGGAACATATCATGCACACATTAATCATGGCAAAAATTACAAATAGCTACTTGATGCAACAGATCTGGCAAATTTATCACATAGCCCTCTTCGAATAGCATTTCGGGCATCAAGATGAGCTCAAATGAAAATGATGCAATGAGATGAAATGATGTACTCATTGAGATAAACATTTTGATTTGCTACACGCACGATTCGGAGCTACGGATGCGTAGTTATACCATGCCAAACTTTGCAAAAAGATTAGGGTTCGGGGATGAAAAGTCAACCGTCTGGAAATAGATCTCAGATCCAGCCTGCGGTTACTATAGCTATTCGCCGGCTCGAGGTCGCCGGAGACCTATTCACCGGAAGGAGGGAGCTCGCCGGAGGGAGCTGTGGCCGGGGCGCTCGCCGACGACGACGAGGCGGCGAGGAGGCGGTGTGGCGCTTCGGGTGGCGGATGCCGAGGCGGGGCGGTGCCGAGCGGTGTGGCCGTGGTGAGGGATGGCGAGGGGCGGCGCTCGCCGGCGCTGTGGCGGAGTGGGCCAGCGCCAGAGCCGATGGCTGCGGAGGGAGAAGCCAGGCGGCGGGGATCTGTGGCCCGGTCGGGCGCGGGGAAGGGCCGGCCTCGGTCCCGGCGGGCTTCGGTGGCAGCGGATGGCGGAGCGCCACATGGCAGATTCCGATTGGCGCGGGCGGTGGCGGGCGGACGTGTCCGGTCCGATCCAGACGCGTCCGGCGGCGGGAGGAGGAAGAAGCTAGGGTTAGGGGTGTTTTGACCCGAAATTTCGGGGGGAGGTCTAGTTTTATAGGTAGGAGGAGCTAGGAGGATCCAAATTGAGCACGGTTTTCGGCCACGTTTTCGTGATCAAACGCTCTAGACGATGGAGAGGTTTTTGGTGTGTTTTGGGCCAAATTGGAAGGGTGTTGGGCTGCAACATAAACGAGGCCTTCTCGGTCCCTCGGTTAACCGTTGGAGTATCAAACGAAGTCCAAATGGCACGAAACTTGACAGGCGGTCTACCGGTAGTAAACCAAGGCCGACTGACAAGTCTCGGTCCAATCCGGAAATATTTAACCCCCACACACGAAAAGAGGTAGAATGGGGCACCGCAGGAGATAGGAGCACCGGAATGCAAAATGGACATCGGGGAAAATGATCGGATGCATGAAACGAACACGTATGCAAATGCAATGCACATGATGACATGATATGAGATGCATGACAAAGGCAACAACACACGGAGACAAAAACCTGAACCCGAGGAAATAAAATAACTTAGCGCAGGAAACGGCAAGAGTTGGGATACATATAAGGTAAATTACATCCAGGGTGTTACAACAAGTATGACGGAAACTAGGGCAGCAAGAGCGGAACAAAACACCGAGAAAAAGGCCAAGCCTTCCACCATTTGCCAAGTATATAGAGACATTCATTAAAATAAGAGATAATATGATATCCCAACATATCCATGTTCCAACATGGAACAACCTGCAAGCCACCGGCAACTAGCAACGCTATAAGAGGGGCTGAGCAAAAGCGGTAACATAGCCAAACAACGGTTTGCTAGGAAGGTGGGTTAGAGGCTTGACATGGAAATATGGGAGGCATGATAAACAAGTGGTAGGTAGCGCGACATAGCGATAGAACGAGCAAAGATAGAAGTGATATCGGGGGTAATGGTCATCTTGCTTGCAAAGTTCTCAGGGTTGTCGAAAGCTTGCTCCTCGTAAACATACTCAACAGGATCCTCATTTATGAACTCGTCTCCCGGCTCTACCCAAAGCAAGAACACAAGCAACGGAACAACAATCAATCATGGTGCAATGCACAAGCAACATGATACAAGACATGGTATGGAATGCAAGATATGATGTGCAATGCATATGGGTACTCTGGAGGGGAAAGGATGATCATGTCATCAACTTGGCAAACCAAGCATGCCACTGGAAAGATGGAGTGATTTTGGACGAAATCGATATAAGGGTCACCGGAAATGGATGCACGGTTTGCAAATGATGAGCAAAACAACAACGGTGCAAAACTGCGCTAAGAAACATCATAGCACCGAAGATGCATCAAGAAACTATGCTACAACACTGCAACATAGCAGCAAAGCACATGGTAGTGAATTACAGGTGAAGCTCTACAAATCTTGAACACTGAGCTCCTGCTAGAACTCACTACAACAAGCCTAAAAGAGCATGGCAAAGATGCAAATAATAACAGCTTCCCAGACTTTGTGAAAATACTAAACATGGTATAAACAGCATCAGGTAGCAATGTTTAGCGCTAGCAAACAACATGCTACAGGAAGATATCATGGCATGCTATTACTAAAGGCAAAGAACAAAACTCCATTACTAAACTTTAACCAAAGATGCACAGGAAAGATGGCAACATCAATAAAACATGGCAAGTGATACAAACAATTTTAGACTTAATAGAAAACATAGCATAGTAGAAACAGATTCATGATAGCAACTTTGCAAGCTCATGCCAGTCATCACAAAGCATTACATGGCATCACAAGGTAACCAACAATAAGACGACACACTTATGAAGCTAAACATGGCAAGAGCAAGTTCATAGGGTGCATGGATCACTAACAAAACACATGGAAAAATTACACTTCATGTTAACAATCTGCCATCAACAATATTTAGCAAAAGTAGAGCATGGTAATGACAAGTTACGCTACTCCATAAATACAAATAGAGGCAAGAATAGATAGATCATAACCACGTCTTCAAAACACTCTTAGTGAACGTCATCAAAATATGGATGGATCTACTTGTGTCAACAAGTCAACATAGCAACAAAATGTAACAGGAAAAGACTTGACCGGAAAACTAAGTGTCTGAAATCAGCAACATCATGTGGCCTACTTTCCATTCTTGTGCTAGTCTCCACAGAGCTCGTAAAAATACAAGGCTTCCACCACTGTAAATATGGCATGGAGATGCTCCTAAAACATTTAGACATGATGCTCATAGGATGCACACACAAAATGCAATGAAAATGACAAATCAGCAAGTTATGATGAATTCCAGCAAACAACACCATATAGCACTTTTGCAATGAAGATTAAGGCATCAATATGAAGAGTAACATGCATGAAAATAACACTAGCATGAGGAGCATCACGAGACGAACATTTCGGTATATCATATGCGCAAATCAGAGCTATATGCAGGGAGATATGGCATGTCAAAGGGGTGCAAATGAGATAGGAATCTCAGGACTTGGAGAAAATATACCACTTCAGATCTAGGGTTTGCACGCGCGGAAACTGAGGTGGCCGGAGATGTCACCGGAGTTGATGGAGGCGGCGGCCGGAGATAGGTGTGGAGGTCACCGGCGAGGCGGGGGAAGCCGAATCCGGCCGGGAAGCAGGGAGGCACGGCGGCCGGCGAATCTCACGGCGAGGAGCGTCGGTCGATGCGGTCCCACGGTGATGGAAAGGCGTGCGATGGTGACAACAATCGGCGGTGAGGTAGGCGGCGGCGACGTGGCGGCGGGGCTAGTGGACGCGGGCGGCGATCGGTCGAGCGGTGGCGCGGGTGGTAGAGGCCGGGAGGGCCGGCTGTGGGCTTGCGGCCCTCTGTGGCGGGTAGACACGTGGCGGGGGGTGGTTGGTCCGGGAGCGGTGGTGGACGTGTCTGGCGCCCGACGGACGTGTTCGGCGCGGAGGGTGTGGGTGGATCTAGGGTTTCGTCCGCAATTTGAGGAGGGGGTATATTTATAGGTAAGGGGAGCTAGGAGAGTCCAAATGAGGTGCGGTTTTCACCCACACGATCGTGATCCAACGACGGAGAATATGGCGGGGGTTTAGATGGGCTAGTGGGCTGTTTTGGAGGGTGCTGGGATTCAATGAGAGAGGGGCTTTTGCGGTTACCCGGTTAACCGTTGGGGCATCAAACGACCTCCAAATGGACCGAAATTTGAAAGGCGGCCTACCGGTGATGTACCATGGTCACTCGAAAAATATCGGCCCATTTCGAGTATGTTTTCCTCCCGCTGATGAAACAAGATCTGAGATGTGCAATGGGTGCATGTGGGAGTGTCGGATTTCGAAACGGACAACAGGGAAAATGACCGGATGCATGAGATGAACATGAATGCAAATGAGATGCACATGATGACATGAGATGAAATGCATGACATGAACAAAATGCAAAACGAAAACAAAAACCCAACCACGAAGGGTATAACATCACATAGCCGAAAATGGCAAGAGTTGGAGTAACAATTATGGAATATTACATCCGAGGCGTTACAACTCTCCACCACTACAACAGGATCTCGACCCGAGATCTAGGACTGAAAGAACTCCGGATATTCGGAACGGAGGTGATCCTCGTGCACCCAGGTGGCTTCTCGGTCGGAATGGTGAGACCACTTAACTTTCAATAATTTGATCGACTTGTTGTGAGTTTTTGCTCGGTTTATTCAAGAATAGCAACGGGATACTCATGATAAGACAAGTCTTCTTCGAAGTTGATAGTGCGCTCGGGGGTCTTGAAGCACTTGTGAAGCTCTGACACGTGAAGCACATCGTGCACATTTGCGAAGTTGGATAGAAGCTCAAGTTGATAGGCGAGGTCGCCTCTTTTGCCAATTATCTTGAAAGGAACCACATATCTAGGGGCAAGCTTCCCTTTGATACCGAATCATTGAGTTTCTTTCATTGGAGAGACGGGGAGGTAGGCATGGTCTCCGATCTCGAAAGCCAAGTCAGGATGCTTGCTATCATAGTAACACTTCTAGCGCGATTGCGCGGCTTTGAGATTTTCACGGATGACTTTACACAATTTTTCATCTTGTGTGATCAAGTCATTGAGAAGAAGTTGGTGTTCACCAGTCTCGGACCAATTGAGAGGAGTATGGCACATTCTGCCATATAGAATTTTGAATGGAGCCTTGCCCGAACTTGCTTGGAAGCTGTCGTTGTAGGAGAACCTAGCATATGGGAGACAATCTTCCCACTTCATACCGAAAGATATTACACAAGCTCGGAGCATGTCTTTGAGGATTTGATTAACTCGCTCAACTTGGCCACTTGTTTGAGGACGGAAAGCCGTGCTGAAGCGAATGTTGGTGCCCATGGCCTTCTGGAAGGAGTCTCAGACTTGGAAGTGAGAATGCTCCACGGTCTGAAGAGATCAATTGTGGTATACCATGCAACGAGACAATTATGGAGGTGTATAGCTGTGCCAACTGAGCTGGCGTGATAGATTCTTTGATTGGAAGAAAATGAGCCACTTTTGTAAGCTTGTCAATGACAACGAAGATAGCATCATTCCCATGCTTGGACTTGGGAAAGCCAGTGACAAAGTCCATTTTGATATGATCAAACTTCCATTCTGGAAAAGCAAGAGGTTGAGGGAGACCAGCTGGTCATTGGTGTTCTCCTTTCACCTTTCAACAGACATCACATTCATTCATGAATTGAGCAATCTCTCGCTTCATTCGAGTCCACCAATACGATTGCTTGAGGTCATGGTACATCTTCGAACTGCCTGTATGAATGGAAAGAAGAGAATTGTGTGCTTCATTCATTATGACCTTCCTTAGATCACCTTTAGGAACCACAATCCGGTCCTCAAATAATAAAGTGTCTTTGTCATCAATGCGATAGCACTTGTATTAGGAAAGACCCTTGGCAATACCATGTTTCACGCTCGTCACCATGGTATCAAGGAGTTGTGCCTCACGAATTTGGTTTTCCAAAGTTGGAGTGACTTGAAGGTTGGCAAGAAAACCTCGAGGAACAACTTGGAGGTTGAGCTTGCGGAAAGCTTCACAAAGGTCCGGTTGGAATGGCTTGAGAATTAAGCTGTTGCAATAAGCCTTCCTCGTCAAACATCTGCAATCACATTGGCCTTGCCTGGAGTATAATCAATACTTGGGTTGTACTCTTGAATCATTTCGACCCAACGAGTTTGGCTGAGGTTGAGGTTGTGTTGAGTGAAGATATATTTGAGGCTCTTATGATCAGTGAAAATGTCCACTGGCCTTCCCAACAAGAGATGTCTCCATGTTATTAATGCATGGACAACTGCCGCCATCTCAAGATCGTGAGTGTGGTAGTTCCTTTCATTGGGCTTCAACCAATGAGAAGTATAGGCCACAACTTTCTTCGCTTGCATTAACACGGCACTGAGACCTTGCAATGAGGCATCGCATGAAACTTTGAAGTTCTTGGATTCATCAGGAGGAGTTAGGACAGGAGTTGTGACTAGTTTCTCTTTGAAAGTGTTGAAAGCAACGTTACATTCAGGAGTCCAAACATACTTGACATGCTTCTGGAGGAGGTTTGAAAGAGGTTTTGCAATCTTTGAGAAATTCTCAACGAATCTTCGGCAATAGCTTGCAAGCCCAAGGAAACTGTGGAGCTACTTGACATTCTCAGGAGGCTCCCAATTCACAATAGCAGAAACCTTCTCCAGATTAACAGCAATGCCCTTGGCAGAGATGATGTGACCAAGGTAAAGAACTTCATCAAGACAAAACTAACATTTGGAATACTTTTGCGTAGAATTGATACTCTCTGAGCTTGTCGAGCACCAATCACAAATGCTTGGCATGATCCTTCTTATTCCTAGAGAACACCAAGATATCATCGAGATACACCAGGACGAATTCATTTGTGTAAGGGTTGAAGATGAAGTTCATCATGCGGGAGAATGTTGGAGGGGCAATGACAAGGCCGAAAGACATGACAGTATATTCATAAGAACCAAAGCTTGTTTTGAATGCTGTCTTAGGGATATCTTCTTCACGAATGCGAATCTGATGATAACCCATACAGAGGTCTAGCTTGGAGAACACCTTTGCACCTTTAAGTTGCTAGATTAACTCATTGATATTGGGAAGTGGGTACTTGTTCTTGATTGTCTACTTGTTCAATGGATGGTAATCGACGCAAAGTCGGTCCGTTCCATCCTTCTTCCGGACAAAAAGAACACCACAACCCCACGGAGATGAACTCGTCCTGATTAGACCTAGACGCTCTTGTTCATCGAGGTGTTTCTTCAATTCTTTAAGCTCCTTTGGGGCAAGCTTGGATGGACGCTTGCAAACGGGTTCAGTACTGGGCTCAAGATCAATAACGAACTCAACTGGCCGGTGAGGAGGCATACCCGGAAGCTCTTCTGGAAAGACATCTTGGTACTCACAAACAACTGGAATCTGAGAAATTGCATGTAACTCGCCCTTCTCATTGAGAGAGAACAACTGAATGGTTTCATCACGAGCGGCATATATGATCACATCCTCAGAAGAGTGTGTAAATTTAATTTCCCTAGCAGCGCAATCAAGGGTAGCCTTGTTCTTAGAAAGCCAATCCATGCCGAGAATTAGATCAATATCCGAGTCACCGAGAACAATTGGGGAAGCCAGGAATCTATAGTTACCCATCTTGATGGAAACATCCCGAACCACCGTGCTCATGTTCATGAATAAATTCGAAGAAACAACTGATAACGTTCTAGGGAAATCTTGAAAAACCAACACATGCTTTGATGCGAAAGGTCTTGAGATGAAACAATGCGATGCACCAGTATCAAATAAAACTTTTGCGGCAATATCATTAAGTGCAAGATTACCCATGATCACTTCTGAAGAATCCTCTACTTGAGCTGAATTCATCAAGTTCACCCTTCTAGACTTGGGATTGTGCTTGACCACTGCACTGCTTGAAGACCTCACAGGGGGAGGAGGCAGAAGGCGCCTATGGTTGAAGCACTTGTTTGCATAGTGACCTTTATGCTGACGATGATAAGGGGGAGGAGCACCTGTCCTTGGAGCTTGAGTCTGAGACTTGTTCTGATAGCCTGGGTTGGGTGGGTGGGAGGATCCATGGCCACCTTTGTTCTTCTGCTGGTTGGGATGACTAAATGGAGGAGGCGGAGGAAGCCAGAACTTCTGTTGCTTAGCTGCCACTTGTGAGGAAGAAGAAGACTGAACTGCATCCCTGATTCTCTTCTTTGAAGCCTTACACTTGAGCTGACCACCGTCTTGCTTGAGGGCCATGTTATAGAACTAATCAAACTCAGTAGGCTCAACAAGAACGATAGCTAACTACAGATCCTCTCTGAGGCCAACCCTGAAGTGATAGATCATGCTCTTTTCATCAGGAATGTCCTCCCTTGTGAAGAGAGCAAGTTTCTGAAACAGGATGTTGTATTGACACACGGACATTCTCCCTTGCTTCAGATTGCGGAATTCCTCACGCTTGGTCTCGACAACACTTGTAGGAATGTGATGAGCTTTAAAGTCTGGGCAGAAGTCATCCCAGGTAATCACTCAACCTCCTCTGGAATCTTTGTATTGTAGATACCAATCATCTGCTTGGTCCTTGAGCTGAAAAGAAGCGAACTTGATGTATTGCTCAGGTCTGACATTACTACATTCAAAATGCTTGCTGATGTCCACAAGCCAATTATTGGCGTCCATGGCCTCGGCACAAGCGCCGAATGACTTTGGCTGATTTGCAAGGAACTGGTTGCGGTAGCAAACTGAGGCTGATTGTTGAATTGCCCTTGAACTTGGTTCCTTTGGTTGCCTTGACTTTGGTTGTGGTCTTGCAAGCACTACAAAAAAATACACTTCCGTGATGATACGTGTTTGTCATAGTAGGTCGCTTTTTTTGTCATGCATGTACATCCATGACAAATTTATGACAGAATCAAGATAGTCATACCTGTGCTGTCGTAGAAGTGTTCCATGACATTACCAAAATTATCATCACAGAAGTGTCCACTTCCATGACGATAAATCACGCATTACAGAAGTGCTTTCGTCAAGGGTGACCGACACGTGGCATCTACCGTAACGGAATGTCGTTAAGTTATCGGGTCAGCTTTTGGATCCGATAACCTATTAATAGCCCTGACCAATGGGGATTTTCCACGTGTAAAATCATCATTGGCTAGAGGAAACACGTGTCGGCTCATCATCGGGACAGATGTCATCCACTCACTGGACAGAAGGCACCTATGATACGTCGACACATGGCACGGCCGAACAAGTTTAAATGGGCCGGCCCAACTAGAGGCCCACAAGATTTTGCGGACCATAATGGGTCGGCCTAGGTAAAGGCCCACAAATTTTGTGGACCATAATGGGCTGGCCTAGCTAAAGGCCCACAAGATTTTGTGTCAGGACCCCGACTCGATGTCACATCGATCTAGCCGATAACACCTCATATCACTTTGCGGCCTCACGCACGGTATCCCCACGGGTGTCGCCTTACCTTTGCCCGGGACCATTTGCGCCTTTTGGCTCACGTATATGATAGTGGCGCTAGCATCCATATGATAAAGAGCCCGGGCTGACATGACTAGTCGTAAACCCAAAGTGGCACAGACTTACAGGGACAGGCATCCATGACCCAGCTTCGAACGTGTCGGTCATCAGCAAGTGGGTCCGGGCTGTAGCACTGGGCTAGCAGGACTCCGGTAAACCGGGCTGTAGCGGGCTAACAGGACTCCGGTACTCAAAGCGTGACATTTCCCAGAAGGGACAGACACAGGAACGAAGAAGGACACATGCCGGCCAGCCTAAGTGTTCCAGAGCAGTAGCAAGCTACCATGGCTCAGCGGTAACACTAGGAGACATTTCCCGGTAAGAGAGGCTACTAAAGATGAACAACTAGATAGTCAGATCCCACACATACCAAGCATTTCAATCATACACACAATATGCTCGATATGTGCAAATACAACGAAGCATCACAACATGACTCTACGACACAAGTACTTTATTTAAGGCTCAGGGAGCCATACATAACATACACAAAGGTACGGGTCTCACGACCCAACATACAAGTCATACAGTCATACAAACCAGCAGCGGAAGTAACTTGTCTGAGTACAGACAACTAATAAAATAAAAGAGGCTTGGAAAGCCTAGCTATACTACGTGGTCCTTCACAAGCTCAGGGTCACCACCTGGGTCTTTAGCCTACTCGTTGATGTCAACGTCTACATAGAACCCATCAGAAGGGGTTGCAGCGTCTTCTGTAAAAATGTAGATTATAGCAACATGAGTACAAAGGTACTCAGCAAGACTTACATCAGATCCTACATACATGCATAGTATCAAGAAGGGTTGGTGGAGTTATTGCAGCAAGCCAGCTTTGACTCTTGGCTAGGCTAACCTACGATACTCCAACTTGAAATGGTTTTGCGCACACGAGTCCACTACTCACCACTTCAATACACTACCGAGGATCCGCCTCCGTCTTCCTACGGAAGAGCCATCCTCGGCACTCACACTTATCTTGAGGCTTTTAACAGTTTCCATTTACTTGTCTATGAACTGTATAGGCAACCAAGTAGTCCTTTACCGCGGACGCGGCTATTCGAATAGATTATGATAACCCTGCAGGGGTGTACTTCTTCATACATGTTTCCACCACTTAGCGTCTGCACACGACATGTGCTCGGCAGACTTCAAGCGAGAGCCGACGTGGGTGTAGACCACGACCTACCTAAACACTTAAGCCTCTAGTCCAGGTTTATCGCCTATTCAGGTTCCATCCGCAGGGAGTCCGGCCGAGGTTTCCCATACGGCCCCGAACGATGTGAACAGGGTTCCCGAGATACCTAACGGGTATTCGGTACACCCGGCCACGTACCTACCGCATCACAGCCCACCCCTACGGTCAGCGCTGTCCACGGCCTCCAGTAGGCTACAAACACCAGAAACTACTTGCAACTCCTGGACAGAGAGCTAGGGTGAATAAGAAGTCGAGCGGGGTCATATTTCAGGGCCCAATGCATGGTAGTAGCTGTATCTTAAATCACGCATACAGATCTCAGTGCTTATGGTCGGCTTCAATGAAACAACCCACCATGTACTCCTACATGGTCTCTCATCGATACCTTTACCAAATCGTGTTCACCACACCACTCTCATTACCGACATAATCATTTCACTCTAGCCCATCACCCAGATGAACCAGACCTGACACGACTCTAAGCATAGCAGGCATAGCAAGGTAGGAACAACACATACATATGGCTCAATCAACTCCTACACATGCTAGTGGGTTTCATCTAGTTACTGTGGCAATGACAGGTCATGCAGAGGAAATGGGTTCAACTACCGTAGCACACAGCAGTTTGAATCGCGTTGTCTTAATGCAGTAAAAGAGAGCAGGAGCAAGAACATGGGATTGTATCGATATGATCAAATGGTTGGTTGCTTGCCTGATGGTTTGATGCACTGATACGGTTCTTCGTTAGGGTAATCACGGTATTCCTCGGAGACAGAACCTGCCGCAGAGAGCACCGATACACAAACATTACCAAACAGTATGCAACAATATGATGCATGCATGAGACATGGCAAAATGAGTGTATTGGGCTAATGCAACTAAAACCAGAAGGGTTTGAACAAATTTGAATCAAGGATTCAAATTTCAAATTCAAATATGGCCTTTTAAAGTGCTTTTCCTTGTTCTGCTTAAAACATCAATTTAGCTTGTTTGATCATGCATGAAAATAGTACAGATGGGTAGATTGGATTTTTCTGATCATTTTTCATATATAATTTGTCCAATTTGGAGTTACAGAATAAAAGTTATGAATTTTTGAAGTTTAAATAATATTCTGGAATTTCCTGATTTAAATTAAATCCAGAAATTATAGTTATTGCGCCAGCATGACGTCATCATGACGTCAGTGGTCAACTGCGGCTGGCTGAGGTCAAACCTGACGTGTGGGACCCACACGTCAGTGACAGGGGGTTAAACAGGGTTAAATTAATTCTAATTACTAATTAGTGGCGCTGGGGCCCACTGGTCAGTGTCAGGGGTTAACTAACAGTGGTTAGCGCTAATCCTAATTAGCTACAGGGCTGGGCCCACCTGTCAGGGACTCAGGGGGGGTCCTGCCGTGGTCAAGGTGGGTCAAACCCACCGGCGACGTGACGCCGGCGAGGTCCGAGACGGCGGCGCGTCGCGGGATCGCGCTACAAGGCACGGGCGAGGCCGTGCTTGGGCTCGTTGGAAAGCCCTTGCTCCCGCGCGTCGAACGGTGGCCGTGGCTGGGCCTGGGGTGGCCGGAGTCGACGGCGGCGAGCTCGGCTGCGGCCGCCGGAGTTCGGGTGCGGTCGGGATCGATGTTGCAGGGGGTTTGGGGAGGCGTTAGTGTGTGCTGCATGATCCTAGTGAGGTGTGGAGCACGATAGTGTGCTCGGTTGGGTGCTACGGTGACCGTGGCCACGACGGCGACATCGCCGGCGGCGTGGAGCTCTCGGCCAAAGTGGGGCTAGGGCCTAGAGGTCGGGAGAGACCAGGGGAGAAGGGGGAAACGATCCGGGGGCTCACCGCGGGGCTGCAGAGGTGGTTAGCGGGCTCGGGGACGCGCTGGAGACGACGAATTCGACGGCGACGATGATCGGAGCCCGAAGAGGGGAACGGCGACGTGGCGGCGATGCAGGGCTTCCGGAGGCCCGTGGAGCAGTGGGGAGGAAGAGGAGGTTGTGGCGGAGCTCCTGAGCTAGTCGGGGGAGCGAGGGGTGGCCGGAGATGGCTGCTATGGCGAACGGCGGCGACGGTGGTGTTCGGCCGTGTGAGAGAGAGAGCGAGGGAGAGGAGGGGGGAGCCGGGGGAGAGTGAGAGAGAGCAGGGGGGAGAGGCGTGGCGTCGTCCGGGGCATCGAGCGAGGAGGGGAGGGCAGGCAAGCAGGGAGAGAGGTGGCGTGGCGCGGTGGCGCGCGCGCGCGCCGGCCACACTCCCCTCCCTCTGTCGGGACGAAGACGACAGAGGAGGGAGGCGGGCTGGGCCGCCTGCTGGCTGGGCCGGCCAGCTGACTGGGCTGCACAGGGAGGAGCCCAGGTAAGCTTCTCCCTTTTATTATTTTTCTGTTTTCTAATTTCTGACATTTGTTTTGATTTAAATAATATATTAAATCATTTATTTAACTTATGCCAATTTTTGCAGGGGCTAGATATATTATTCCAGAGCTCCTTTATAATTGGCATAATATTTGGACATATATTAATATATATAGAAATATATTTCCAAAGCAAATATTTATACATTAATTCCAAATGCCCAAAATAAATGTCCATGAGCCACTAAAAATATTGGTTTGATTTTTATCTCTGTCCAATATTTTCAGAGAGCAACATGAGCATTTTCTTGGACCCTTTTGGAGAAATTTTTATTTGGATCATTTTCAAAATGATTCTGAGGGTTTCACAGATCCCCATTTCAAGTTTCTGATGAAAGAGTAAACATGATGCAACACTCTAATGCATGACTAGCTAGGGTGTGACATTTTGTGGGCCATAATGGGCCGGCCCAGGTAAAGGCCCACAAGATTTTTTTGTGCCATAATGGGCCGGCCGAGGTAAAGGCCCACAAGATTCTTACGGGTCATAATGGGCCGGCCCATCTAAAGGCCCACGAGATTTCGCTGACATTAATGGGTCGGCCCAGCTGTAGGTCCACAAGATTTTGAGGACCCTAGTAGGCCGGCCCATTAACTGGCTGCCATGTTTTGGGCCAAATGCCGGCCCATATTTGATCCGATCCATTAATGGCTTGCCACGCTCCAGGCCTAATAGTGGCCCATATGAGATCCGACCCGTTAAAAGCCTACCATGTTCTAGGCCAAATTACGGCCCTTTAAGAGGCTTTGGGCTCAATTATGGCCCATATCAGATTCGGCCCGTCAACTGGACACTCTGCTTTTGGGCCCACTTGCTAAAGGCCCACTTAGTAATTTGGCCTGATATTAGTTTTGGCCTGTTAAGGGCCCGTTTAACATTTCGGCCCTATATTAATTTCGGCCTGTTAAAAGCCCGTCATATAGTTGGGCCTAACTACGGCCCGGTTTGCATCCGGCCTGCTCGCAACCGATATCTGATTGGGCCAAACAAGGACCCAGACAATTTTGTCCTATTAAAAGCCCGTGATTTGATTCGCACAATCATGGGTCGGGGTTCATTTCGGGCTGCTGCCGGCCCGTGAGCTGATCGGCATGTTTCAGGCCCAGCCTACATCGTGATTGCATGATGGCCCGATTATGTACCATAATTTTACGGTTTGGCCGGTTTACTACGAAGACAGGATATATATACAGTAAAATAACTGCAGCATCGTGAATAAGAAAAACCTATACTATACAATAAAGAAATTATGGCATATTACATCCACTGGGCATCAAAGTTCACCACTATGATAATAAAGCACAAGCAGACAGTAGATTACATACACTGGACATCAAAGATCGCCACCAGTGCAAATAAACACGTCGACAAAATAATATACAAAACCGACAGCACTTCAATAGAGTTCAAGAAAGGTTAGCCCTGCTGGGGAGCTGCAGCGCAAGCAGCTGAGCAAGATGATGAGACTGCGCTTGTTCAACACTTATATCTTCCTCACTCTGAAAGATAAGCAAGAAGACAGATGACGGGTTTTGCACATAAAAGTATCAGTGCTGACAATTCATCACATTTCTTACTAACGAATAAAGTGACACAATTTAAATTTGCACTAACACAATATGGTATTGTTCAGGTCAAGACATGGCAGGAAATGACATTGTGAAGGAGTTGGCAGCTTCACGACACCACTGGATTACAGATCAAGAACTCATAAGTATCAATGGTTAGTGTGCTGTCAATTTATACCATTTCAGATTGGCAAATAAAGAGATGGTTTAAATAATAGTAGAATGATATGACATTTTTCATAGTTAAGACATTGCAGAATATGACATTGTGCTGTAGTGGGTAGGTTCACCACACCACTGGATTACAGATGAAGAACAGAAGCATACATGCAGTGCAAAAGAAGATCACTTGCTCTGTATAGTTTAATTTACAT
Source organism: Triticum dicoccoides (assembly GCF_002162155.2). Classification (NCBI taxonomy): domain Eukaryota; kingdom Viridiplantae; phylum Streptophyta; class Magnoliopsida; order Poales; family Poaceae; genus Triticum; species Triticum dicoccoides. Next base: position 378,173,880 of record NC_041386.1, read on the forward strand.
GGTATGAAGAAGGAACTTGGTTGTACAACTGAAAACTTAAATTGAGAAAGGACGAACTTTTGTTTATGAACTACATATAATAAACTTTAAACAAGCAATTTGATGCAAACAC
>NC_041386.1:378174328-378180034 GCF_002162155.2 Triticum dicoccoides
GTAAATATAGATGTGATAATATACGAAAAAATGGAGAATATTTGAGATAAGATGAAGAGTGATGCTACATAACCAAGTAGCTATGAATGTAAGTTTAGCGATACAGGCAAAAGGTACAGCCAAGAGAAATGCACAGCTAAACTTCTTCAGTAGCAACCTTATGGTAAGAGTAAATATAGATCTGATGTGTAGAAAATGGAGGGCAAAGGAAAATAAGTTGCAGAGTGATGGTACATGAACAAGTACCTGTCATTATAAGTACACTGATAAAGGACAGCATGTACTTACAAGAACAATGCAGAGCTAAAAAAAACATTGGCATTGGATATATTCTACACTAATGTAACCATTCATACAGATCAGATAATTTGGAGCGAACAATTGATAAGCAAGCTATCATGCATACTGCTGTCACATAATGAACCAGGTATGTATTCAAGTACAGTGATACAGGACAACAGGTACTAACAAGAGCAAAGCAGCAGGCAACATATTTGAGATATCCTGTCGTTCTTGTCAAACCAGAATTCTTCTTCAAGCAGATTTCCCGCAAAAAAGATCCGTAAGGCACATGCGGAAAAGTAGAAGTTCAAATTGTCATGTGATTTCATAGACAATACCTCATCTTGGGAACGAGACCAGTGCATAACAAGGTTTTTCCATTCAATGTCTTCTAAATTTAGCATAGGAGACTTCACCAGAAATTCGTTTATAGACTTACCATCAAAGTGTGATTTCCTTAGGTAACACCGATACTGCTGCAATGCTTCCTTGAAAAGCACAAGCAAGATTTGGTCATCATGACTATCCAGATTGACCCTCGCCTAGTTACAACAATGTAATTTAAATCATTGATGTGTTCAATCAGCAGAAAACAGGAAAATAATAGCCATGAATAATAGCACTTACAGGTAAGTTGGACAGGAAGATGTGAACATGGTGTTTGTCTTCACAATCATCTTCCCATGATGGGAATATATGCACATAGTCCCTAACAACATTGAAAGCATTGTCTTTTAAAATGGGGATAAATGGAATGGGGTTCCAATCTGCAGGAATTGGCCGTCTCTGCAGTTGGGATAGGTCTTCGGGCGGTGGACTTGCTGTACTTTTTGCTGGAGTGGGATTTTTTTGTGGTACAGCTGGTGCTATGGCAAATGAAATCGGTATACCTTTTGCTGGAGTGCGGGTCCTGTGTGGTGGGGCTAGTGGTGTGGCCAGTGAAGTATGGGTACAGTCTGCTGGAGTCGGTCCTACGTTTTGTGTCACCGGTTGTACAACCAATATAAGTGGGGTGTTGTCTGATTTCTCCGGCACCACCATGTTTTTCAAAGACTTTGCTGGTGCTCCTTCAGGTTCGGCAATCACCCTCTTCCTTTTTGATGTCTGATACACAAGAACAACATTTGAGTGGAAAAACATGGTATGATGACAGATGGAATATGTATTGATAATGGATGGGCATGGCATCTCGACATATATGATGAGTAAACTAAGCAGATGGCGGTGCAACAAAGTAGAAGAAATGCAAGACAACATATGCAAGATATCCGCAATCAATAAAACATTGCCAAATTAGAACAGGCACCTTGATGGGTGAACAGGACATGCCATCTGCCTTTGACTCCCCGAGGTTAGAATAGTCATTAGGATGATATTCTGAACAAGAATCAACAGGTGGGGAGCGTATGAATTGCATTGCATCCAGAATGGCACTCAATGCCTTGGTGCCAATTTTGTAAGTCATTGCAGTGTTTAGCTTCAAGAGTGCACTGCTGCTAGTGTGACACAAAGCAGCTACACAGATCATAGTGTAGATATAACGGGAAGACCTTAAGCATCAGAGTAAAATCAGCAAAGTGGAACTTGCTGGAATATATGTGCTAGTATTGCCGGTACGGCTAGAAAGGCTTCGGATACCAGCTCTCTTCAAGTGAAGGTGCGGTATTGTTAATATCAATGTAACTCTCAAAGGCGACACAACTCCCCGCATTTCCTTGCTATTCTTATAGGATTCAAGTGGGTATGCCACTACAAATCCTATTCCTATGTTTACAAGATCCTACGAATCAAAGAGGCTCAAAGTGTCCATCACAACCGACCGTATATACCTCTACACTACAAATGTCCCTGCTCATCTTCAGTACAAGGAACATACTGTACTACTATCATACTCCCTCCATTCCAAAATATAAGTCATGGTAGAGATTTCCACTATGGATCACATACAGATATATCCAGGTACATTTTAGAGTGTAGATTCACTCATTTTGCACCATATGCAGTCCATGGTGGAATCTATAAAAAGACTTGTATTTAGGAATGGAAAGAGTACATATTAAAGAAGAACATAAGAGGAACATGGTAAAGAAGAGCAAGCAGATTTTGGATAATAAAATGTTGGTTGCGCAGTGCCGACACATGATGAACTAGAGCGCATTAAGAATGCAACTCCTAGCTGTCTCTCGACCATTTCAGGCGGTTGGATGAAGATCCTACGTCTCATAACCCTTCTTCTTCCTCGTCTCTGATTCTTCCCATACAGAACACCGCACGGGACGCCGGCCGGACCACCGCCCCCCACCGCCTGTGTTCCTCCGCCATCCCCACCGCCACCCCCACCCCAACCCCCACCCGCGTCGAGTTTTCTTCGTTCGACAAGGCCCCACAACCACCCGAGCCTCTTCGATCGCACCGGCGAACTCCGGCGAGCTCTGAAAAATCGACTGACCCAATTTTGAAATTTAGTCTACTGTGATTTAACTAGTGTGGAATATAAAAGGGGAAAACTATAAGCATTGCGAGCATGTGTTGAGTGTGCCATGGCGGATCTGAAGGTGCAAACCGGACAAAGGCAACTTCGCAACCAAGACAAGAAATTAGAGTAAAGTAGTGCCGATATATTTTCTTACTGCGATAAATAAGTTGAGCAGATACGAAAGAGTACCGCCTCTGGTGCGGTGCCGTGTAGGCATCTGCTGAGAATTTGATGGTGCTACGGTAGCGATGGCTGTCGGCGGCGTGGAAGTAGATCTAGGAGGGTAGACGGTGGCGGCGGGGCGCGGTGGACGAGACGGTCATAGGAGCGCCGGCAAGGTGGACGACGGCGGGGATGAAGCGAGAGGAGGGGATGCAAGGATCCCGGTCCGAAGCCATGGATGAGAGAGGTCGATCTCTTGTAATGGACGGCGGTGTCGGGGTATCAGCTTCGGCATGGTGGAGGAGGACGGCGGTGGATGGGGTGGCGGACGGCGGCGGACGGAGGAGGGTGGGGTGGAGAGGGTGATTTGGCGCCCACGGAGTACGAATGGGGAAAAGGGAGGTAGAGAGGAAGGGGGGAACCATGTATTCAGGGCGCGCATGTCTCAAATCCGAAGAAATTTACAAACTTAGCCCCTGTTTCAAATTTCTACTACATCACAGCAACACTAGTCGGTCGGGGATAGGACGGTAATCTCGCATACACCGAATATTTGCCGACGAGAGTTTGTTTTTGGCGCCCACCGTGTATGAATATGAATCAGGGAGGGAGTCGATTTCGGCTGTGGACACACTGTGTTTTGGCGCCCACCATGTATGAATCCGGGTGAGATGCGGTTACGTCACGTTTGGGTGAAATTACAAACCTACCCCTATCGAAACCTATAGAAATCCAGCATATAGGCTTTGCGTGGCAGGGATAGGCAGCAGTGATTTCCATCTCGCAGATTTTGGTTCCGGGCGGTTACTGCGACTTTCCCCGCTTCATTCAAATTTTGCAAAGTGCATGTTTACCGTGACAACTCAATTCGAATCCCGTTTGTATTCTATTTTTTTCGGGCGGGATCCATTTTCAATTGGAATTACATTCTATATACATCATTTCTTATATATACTTTCAAAAGCACAACACCATTTATACATAAATATGGTTTACAAATGGCATGATCTCAGATTCATAAGGTTGTATCCATCAATTTGTATTTTCAAATATTTGAAACCACTTTATGTTGAAATCCAATGTATGCATTCCTCGCTAACTGTCTCCAATTAATGTGTGTTTCATGCGGGTTTTTTTACTTCTCAAACATGTATAATGTGTTTCACACACGCAACATATAGTGTAATCCCGTTTGGACATTAATTGCATATAAACCATGCATTGTTTGTAATTGAAGAATCTATGGATCACCAATATTGATAAACTATATAACATTACACGTGTGCCCAAATTCAAATGAATATGCATGTTTGATACACCAATTTGCGTTATGATATTATCGATGTCGTGATCTCCAGTTTAAATATTTGAATCCCCTTTAATCCAGATATTCGTCTCATATAGCTATCACTCAAGCTTATTTAGGACTATCTCTCTGGACCTATACGCGTTCATCGTCTCTCAGGTATCTCTCGTGCTACATGTATGTCGACAATGATCTTTTATCTTCGTAACACACTGACGGTACTCTCTCCCTCGACCTTCATCACTCTATCTCTCTAACTATATCTTGCTCCCTGCTCTGTGTGTCTAACTATGATTCTCCATGTGGAATCCCTTTCTCTCATACAAACACAAAACTTTGTCTCCCGGGGTCTCATTTCTCTCTACTATTCCCATGTGTGCCACTCGCACACCCCTCATACAGAGATGTCTTTCGCTCCTTAGATATGAGAACCTATGACTCTTCCTCATCAATATCTCTTTCTCACACACAAACACAAACTCTGTCTCCCAGGGTCTCATACTTCTCCATTGTTCTCTTGTATGTCGCTCACACACACCCTCTCTCCCTAGAGATATCTTGCGTTCCCTCGTATATCTCTCTAGCTATCACTCTCGTTGTGCAATATCTTTCTCTCTCACAGACACAAAACTCCATCTCTCTGGATCTCATTTCTCTCTGATATCTGTTTTTATGTGACTCACACGCACCCTCTCTCTATTTCTCTCACACCCACACACATAACCCAGCCTTCTAATCCACTCGACTCCTATCTCTAACACACACTAGCTAGCATATTTATCTGTTTCTCCATCAACCTTATTTCTCGCCCTCACTCTTGATTCCTATCACGCACACTACATATGTTTCTCACTACATGCAGTCAAGTGCCCTCTCACACACATATATAACTTCACCCTTTGAACCACCCGACGGTCATCTCCAACACCCAAACTAGCGGATGTCCCTCTAGCTAGCATCTCCATCTCTGTATCTATCTGTAGTTTCTCCGTCAACATTTCTTTCTCGCACGGAGTCTTGTGTCCTATCACCCACACTATATATGTCTCTCCATCAATATGCATTTATAGATTGGTCTCTTTTGCACAATCATTGTGCCTCACTCCCTCTACTCGCCATAGATGCATGCTCCAGCCCACGCCACTATCTCTTAAAGACAAAAACACATGCTCAATTGTCGGGACTTCTTCCATGCATTCTCACATGCATGCATATTGTCATACCGATCCGTCTCTCCCATGTCGTTGATCTTATGACTTATGTCTTCTTTCTTTTATCTCGATCATGCGCGCGCGCACACACACACATCCCACGTATACATGTATACCTCTCACACATGCACGTTCAAGGTCTCTATGTCTCCATACGTAGTTAATTACCGTCAATCCTAACGCCACATCGAATCGTTCTCCTCTTTTGTGCACATAACTTCCGCCTGGATGGGTAAAACGCACACTCACACTTAACAATCTCCTTCTAG
>NC_041386.1:378180528-378197558 GCF_002162155.2 Triticum dicoccoides
ATCTCTCTCTCTCCTCTCTCTCTCTCTCTCTCTCACACACACACACTAAGACTCCATCTCACACACACATGCTCTAGGCGGAGCATTTGTTCCTACCACCCTTCATCCAACCTTACCCGTATGATAAACAATCACCTTTATTTACTTGCATAACATGGACAAATTCCACTTTACTTTAGTAGTCAGCAAACTTATCATCTGTACCCTTATAAAAAACGATTTGGTGGTGATGGTGTGCCTGCCATCTTGTAATACAGACCGTATGATCTATATCTGAGGATAGAATGCAAACTATGATAATTTTACAAAAGATACCGGCACCTCTCTCCACATCATTATCTCTCGCAACCTCATTGCTCAGCAATTAAAAAAGGAATAAGTCTCTGGAACAATCTAGCATGCATGGTGGCCGCTGCCTCCTTCCGGCGCCGTCCATCCCCATGCCTCCACCCACTCCGACCACCAATCACCACCACGCTCCACTCCTCCTCGCCTTATCTCTCATCTTTCGTTTTTTCAATGACATTCTCGAGATACCAGTTTTCCGATAAAATTCTTGAGATATCACTAGTTTTTACACATGGGATTACTCCTGCATGGGTCAATCACAATAGGTGTTCTGTAAAAAAAATGCATATTGATGTTCCGTGCAATGCACGAGAATTTTCTTGTAATTATATAACGCAAATCACGAGCAGGAAGTGACATTTTTTGACACAACCACGTTAACATGGCCACATAAATTACTAACTAAAGTAAATACCATTATACTTATATCCCGATGCAAAAGGTTGGGTACATGTCCGAAGAGTAGGGTCACACACACGCACTCTGTCTCTCAGAATCTCTCTCACACACACACCAGTTACGTGACGCCCACTTAAGCATCCACGTATGTTACAATTTGAGCACCCGCGGGTACACGTGATGCTGCGCATTTATTTAAGCCGGAAGGCGAACCCAAACAGTAGCTGCATTCATTCCCCTCCCGCTGCCTCTTCTCTGGTCGCCGTCGCCCGGTAGCCATGGGCCGGCCGAAGGTAACAACATACGCCATACTCCTGCCGGAGCGGCGCTTTAATATGGAAATTTTAGTGGTCATGCATGCATCTTTTTGTGCTAGCGGTCGCTTCCCGTGGACGTGCGCGGGTGGTGGAAGAGGAAGGAGAAGGGAAGCAGGCTGTGGAGTAACGTTTTTTACCACAATTTCTTAGGAAACTGAGTGCAATAATTGAGTAGTTTTGCAAACTACCAGTACTACACCTGAAACGGTTCAAAACCTATACTCCCTTACCAGCGCGTGCTTCCCGCGTGAAACGGTCAGCGTCCCCCTAGAGCATCAGTGCCGCATTAATGCCCGGCGAGAGCGGAGGCGACCTCTCACTGGCGCCGGCTTTGAAGTGGCGCGACGGTCGAGAGAGCGCCGCTTCCCGGTGCACGCGACTGCTCCGCGTCGAGACTTGCCATAGGCCCTATTTGGATCCATGGGTTAGAGTTAGTTTGAGCTAGTTGGGGCTCAAATAGCCCTAAACTATCCAAGCATGAGGGTTTAAATTGGAGCAAGTTGCACCGAACCCATCAAAAAAAACTATCCCACCCAAGAGGTGCTAACTTGAGATAGTTCTCATTGGGACCACTGAAAAATCACTTTTCTCTGTCCATGAAGTGCATTTATTGTCAATCTAACCCTGTCACCCAAACACCTCTTTGGCTACAGTTAGTTCAGGGTTAGTCATGAGTTAGTCTAACTTCTAGCTAAGTTAGAGTATCAAACAGGAGCAGTATAGGACATGCAAGTTGCTCAAAGCATACAGGCAAATTCGTACGTGAAAGGATTTTTATCTTTTTGAAAACGGAACGTGAAAGGAATTTTTTTGGAATGCTCTTGGCATGTCGCTAACATGTGATAGTTAACCGACCTCAATAGACGGCAGAAACGCCAGCCCGCCGCACTTTGATAGAGATGAGGAGGGAGAAGCGATACAGGCTGCTGGATTACTAGAGATAGGTGTCGCACGGAAGCCAAGAAATATGGTGATAGCGTGGGTTAGCCATGTACTAGTATCATACTACACTGGGCAGCCGTGTTTCGTACTCTTCCAGTCCACTGTGGAGATGATTGGTTAATTTTATGTCGCTGAATAATATTAAATGTTATGAGTGCAGATGCTCCACCATGAGGTTCCTTGCTCCTTCTCGGTCGTCCGGAATCTATGTTCTTCCACTCTATTTTTTTACGTGAGCTTTGTTCATCCTTTTGCCAACACGCGAGACATCTAGCATCAAGGTGCACGTGTTATGCAAGGATAGTTCCATCTATATGAAGAGCACGTGGGACTGGAACTACGAGACGAACATGTACCCAGGAGTGGACGTAGGAACCTGAGTAATGTAGCACAGTAAGTGAAGTAGAAAGCCACAAATGGTATGAACATGCGTGGCATATAGGGTGTGTTTGGTTGTGTTCTCGTCTCAGCATAGTTTTTCCCTCTTCATGCATGCTCAACTCAACACCCCTCTTCATGCATGCTTCTAGTGTATTTGTGCTAAACTACTCCCTCCTTCCATCTATATAGGGCCTAATGCATTTTTCAAGGCTAACTTTGACCAAATATTAGAGTAATAATATATGACATGCAACTTACACAAAGCAGACTGTTAAATTCGTGTGTGAAAGGAGCTTTCAATGATATAATTTTCACATTGTGCATGTCATGTACTATTAATCTTGTCAAATAGTCAAAGCCGGTCTTAAAAAACACATTAGGCCCTATATAGATGGAAGGAGGGAGTAGTGTGGACTCATGCACCCTCCATACACTCTACCAAACACCCAAAAGTAGGTCGAGAAGGGAACTCTTGGGTGGCATTTGTCTCTTACTACGTACTACTACTAAATGTTGTACGTGCAATGCACGGTGATGTTATGGAGTACGTGCCTAAGTACTCTACTACTACTATATTAGTTGGAGGCACATATTAACTTTTATATTTGTTTACGTGTATGCCCCGAGACCTTCCAACTAGACGTGTCTTTCTCTCCAGGTCGCACTTTGTATCGTTCATACCACTAAGTACTACTACGTGTGGGCTCCGACCTAGAAGTGGAAGAAGTGGAGACGCTCTACCATGCTATTTTTTTACGCTGGGCTCTACCACGCTGTTCATGTCCCACTCCTTTCGCTAACGTGTGGGACATCCAGCACATGCCGTGTTTGGCACCCTTCGTCGTAAGAGTTGAAACACTAGCATTCATCAGAAATAAAAAATAATTATAAATCGGCAGTGATACTATTTTTTGCGAACCAATCAGCAGTGATACTATACCATGTGGTTTCTTTGCTCCTCGATATCGTAAAGAGTACTTCCGTTCGCCAACATGTGGGACGTCGACCATCCTGGTCCACTTGCCATGCACGTAGAACTCCAAGGGAGTCACCCAGGTTGTCGCACCGCAGTAACAATGACTAATGAGCCGTCAAATCATAGGCCCACTTCCCACTTTGAAGTTGCTTGGACGAAGGAACCATCATGACTTCATTGAATTCCGCTTCTTGAAGAAAACTACTGTACCAGCAGTACTGCTAGCTTCAGTAGTTGCTCCAACAGAGGCCTTCTTTCGTTCATAGGATAGGAATATGAAAATCATAGAAAGTGAGATGGCATGCGTCTCAATTCCTATAGAGAAAGAGATACCATTTGATGCTTAGGATAGGATTTTTTCCACTTAGTCTAGGCCAATGTACTGGTAATTTTCTCTAAAAACTACAGTAGTAACTAGTAGTACTGGTACATGCTCGTACTCACACACACACACACACACACACTAACTACTTGTACTACTGCTTCTCACATGCTGGCCAGACGCCGTCGTTCTCCTTCCTGGCTTTGTCGGCGACACCCCACCGTGCTTGGATCTCCGCCGACCTATCCGCAGCAGCGCGTGCGTCCTTGTCTTTCTTGCGGCGGCGGGCCTCTCTTTTCTTGAGTGCTTTCTAACTTTTCCGCTCCCTCTGTGTGGCTTTGGCCGCCTCTTGATCTACCGCCCATTCGGCCTTGGCATGTTCAAATTCCTCCCACATAGTTGTGAGGTCGCGAGCGGCGATGAACTCGGCACGGCGGGATGCCATCGCTTCCCTACCACTTTGTGTGCAGTCGTGGGTGGCGAGGAACTCGGCGTGGCAGGATGCCATCGCTGCCTTACCAGTTAGTGTGCGGCGCGGTGGCATGAACGACGCTTGGTGAGAGCTCTGGGGTGGAGTGGCCGGAAAACCGTATAGTGCATTGGTTTGTCAAGAGCTCAAGGATAGAAGACGAAGCAAATTTGGATTCCCCTTCAATCTTGGTTATTTATTACCGAGTAAAATGCATTGGTGGTCATCGAAGTTGTCTTGATAGCTCACTTTGATCATTGTATACAAGATATGGTGATTATACGATCACTGGCTCAGCGTATAGCTCCGTGTTTGTCTGGTTGACCAGTTAAACAGTCTACATGCGCCTCATCAGCTCATGTTCTTTATCTATCTACGCGGGCCTACCTGTCAATGGGGAAAGAAATACTGTAAAAACCAAAATTATGCTAGAGTCCGGACCGCTTCCAAAGCCTGCTCTCACCGCCCTGGCCCCTCAAGACGCCAGCTGCTCGGCGCATGCATGCATAGCAAGTAGTACTCCTTATGTGGAGGAGAGAGAGGCATTGACAAAGTCAAGGAGTGGGCTCTGCAAGAGCCCGTCTCTACACGTGCTCCTAGGTATAAAAAAATGATTCTAAAAAAGGCAGAAAAAACAATTGTGTCTTAAAAAAAGAAAGGTAAAAAACATTTGAGAGGAAATAGATAGAGAGAAAGTGAGAAAAGGCTGTAACCTGGGCATTACATGAGGAAGGAGGGAGTGGTGCACATGCCAAGTTCACTGGGCTGCCGTGTTTCACACACCTCCGTCGTAACAGTGGAGACAATAGCTTTCATAAAAAATAAACAATGAATACTCGTTGCTCGTCCACTATATCGGAAGGAATACTTTCATTCGCCGACATGTGGGACGTCGACCATCTTGGTCCACCTGCCATGCACAAAATTATCCTGGTCTACCCCGGTCGTATCGCAGGCCCAACCTTTCCCACTGCAAGTTGTTCGGATGAAGGAACCATCATGACTTCGTTGAATTCCACTTCTTCAAGAAAACATACTATACCCGCAATACTGCTACCACATGCGAAGACTGGATGGCACTATACCACGTCATATCACTGAAACCCACTAGGGAAAACTAGCCCGCCTAGGTCATCTATTTTGGGACAGAGGGAGTACGTCTCTGCATTGATTTGATTTTGTGTTGCACATCATATCACTGAAACCCACTAGGCCAAACTAGCCCGCCAAGGTCATCGATCGCTAAGCCTACAATTTTAGGAGCTAGGGTTATTGGTCGATCGACGAGGGATAAGTATAAGCATACCACAAGCTCATCAGCCCCAACGTTTCTCTTCGGTGAGTGTTTTGCAAGTTCTATAGCTCACACAGTAGCTAGCCTACTAACACCAAGAATCATCAAACAAGCCCTGCTGATATGATAAACAGTTCAAACTTACATCTAATCATGCCATATATTACATCAAAAGTTGGTGAGGATACATCTGTTTCCATAACTCGGAGATGGTTCGCATGATTCATCGCATGATTCACTATCAAACAAAAGTAGCAAGATCCGCCCACACAAGACAATGCACTAGCCCTCAGATGGTTTGATAACACACATCGTTCTGGTATTTAAACAAAGGGCAATGCAAACTACCCTGAAGGATTAGCCCGACCAACTATTCCTTGTCATCGATCTCTCAAGCAATGACCATAGCACGAACAGCGGCATGGGAATCGATTTCTGGGGCAATGTCCGCAGGACTGACCGCGACATCGGAATCGATCTCTGGGCCGATGTCCACAGGATGGACAGCGGCATTGGAATCGATCTCTGGGGCGATGCCAACAGGACGAGCCACGACATCAGAATCATCAAGGACATCCACCGGCACCTGCACAACCCTAACATATTAGCAAGCACATTGCAAATAATCAAAAACCACAACTATGGTAATAAGCCATTATTTTTTACCTTGTGCAGCTCACCGGGGGATCTCATCCCTCCAGGGGCCATCTCCTCGTCCTCGATGGGGGCCATCACCTTACCAGGGGAATACTGCTTCTCAACGGCGACTATCTCCTCAAACTCGGTCTTGAGCCTCACATAGGTGGCAATCAGAGTTCCTGGGGTAGGCATGGTGGGGCCCTTGCCGTTCTTCCAACTTCCTTTGAGGAGTTCGTCCGCCAACGTCCTCAACTCTTTGGCCAATGCTTGTTTCTTGGAGTTCTTCGTCATCATGGGTTGGCCCGCCAACATGGTCAACTCGTTGGTCGGTGCTTGCTTCCTGGAGATCGCTATCTCCAGTGGGTTGTCCACCGACAACTCTTTGCCTAGTGCTCCAGGATCCATCAATGAACTGTCAAACAAAAAGCAATCGAAAGGAAACCACAATCACAATGAAAACGGGAAAAGAATAGGATGTGAGAATCGGTCGGTGCTTCGCAAAAGAAGATTCTTGGAATGAAAGTATAGCAGCATAACTAATTCGCCCACCTATCCTTCGTCGGTAGAAAAATGGCAGAAGTGAGTAGCTTGGAGTGAGGTTTTCTTCAAGAAAGGGAAGAAAGGGCTTGAACGAGCATTCCAGTGAAATGATGGTTGCTTCGTCCAGTCCAACTTGCAGGCCACCTTACCACTGCTGGTAAAGGTGTGGGTTTTGTGATATGACGGGTCATGACGGCCACACCAGGGTTACAGGTGAGTCTCGACTGTAGCACCTCGCTGTGATTTGGTGGATGGCACGCGGGCCCGGATGCTTTGAAATGTCCCGCATGTAGATAGAGCGGCTAGTCATATAGGAGTGCTCAATATTGTGCACCATGACCAAGGCGGAGAGGAAAACGAGAGAACTACGTAATTAATGCATGAGTTTAATTAGGGTAGTTTTGTAAAGTACGAGATACATTCCTCCAATCGCAAAATGCCTTGGTTCATGAGATTTGATATTTGAGCCATATAAACCGGAAGGGAGGGAGTACTGCACATGGTGTAGTCTAGTCACTCGTGGAAATCTCTAGAAAGGCAAATACTGCTTTCCGGTTTACAGGGCTATACTACTCCCTCCATCTAGGTGTTTAAGTCATCTTAGGCTAGCCATAGTGGAAGTAACTTAGCTAGTAACATAGCGCACTCCAAGAATTTTTTGCTTATGTGGCAAGTAATTAATGAGAGGTGGTAACATAATATGTTACTGTAACATAGCACTTTTAAAGATAAGATGAGTCTACAAGCTAATAAATGAAGCCATCTAAAATACTAATATTATGTTACTTTGCATTATGAAGGTAGTAATTTAGGCTAGTGTCATATGCATGACACTAGTCTAAGTTACTCCCCACTATGACTAGCCTTACGAAAACCAAATAGTCCCAAAACACTTAGGCGCAGTGCATTAACTTCTACCTTGCTTCTTGTTTCTTGACATATCAACCAATAAGAGATGAGAGGTGTGCATGCTTTTAATGACTTGCAATGGCTAGTTCATTGCATCCAATGCTATTAATTGGCAAATAAACATTTGTGACCCCAGGAGGAAACGGTGCTAAGCGCGTGGACCTATGAAGAATGAGTATCAACCAATGGATAATGGAGTTTAATTGTTAAACAATAGCAATTTTGTCTCATGCAAGAGCCTGGCTAGTACTCCAAGGAACCGTACCATGCAAGCGTTCGCAACTGCCACGTTCGGGTTGCGCTTGGCTCTTTGCCTCTTCGAGAAGACAAACAATAATGATTACTCCTACTTCTACAGTATCGAATGCACTGCTGCATGTCCGTCCACCTCGTGCGGGAGGGATAGCGAAAGCTTCAACTTACTACTCCTGCCTTTGCATCCATGATAGGTGGGCCCAACAGGTGGTTGGCCCCCTGTCATGCAGCCAAAGGCAGGTGCAGTTAAGGCACCGGAGCTCAGTCCGCAAGGGAGAGGGCGTTGTAGTAATGAAATTTCTCGGTCTTGTACGAGTTGACAAATATAGGGGTTGCTTCCTTGCTAGGGTTGCTCACTACGTATATATAGGCCGGAGCCTCCGTGCTTGCTTGCTAGGGTTGCTCTATTCACACACTCTCATCCTCTCCAGATTTAAACAAGATAGGGGTAGTAACACCGTCTTTCTCCCTTCAAAAAACACTGGCTTTCTATCCTCACCACTGGTTACAGATCCGGACGTATCCCCCTCCGCCGGTGATGGGGAGGAGGGGCAGCGTTTACGCCATCGTCGACAGCGAGGGAGGAGACCCACTGCCGGCCGCACCGTTATCTCTGGACGAGCGCCGACACGGGAGGACCTCCGATCCCTTCGTCATTGCCTGTGGGAGGATCCGGCCTCCCGCCGCCCACCTATCCACATCCCGACGACCTTCAGGTATATCTTCGTTCGAAACAGCCTTAGCTCTACTTCCCCAGCTCGCTACGTTGCTGCATGTGCATCATTTTCTACCTCTCAGCCCCTCTCGATCGGATGGTCCAACATCACATATTTTTTTCTTCTATTGTTAGAGGTAAAGCTACTTCATGGAGTAGAATCTTGTACTCCCTCCATCCGAAAATACTTGTCATTGAAATGGATGTATCTAGATGTATTTTAGTTCTAGACGCATCCATTTTGATGACAAGTAATTCCGGATGGAGGGAGTACTTGGTTCAAACAAGAAATAAAGTGGGGGTGGGGGAATTTAGTATGTACATCCAGTGGCGGAGCTAGCACAGGATCATTGGGAGGGGCAATGGCAAAATATGGCATTATGAAGGGGTAAAAGTCCCTATTTTTCTCAATCTATGCCATCTTAAAAAAATTCTTCAGAAAAGCTACCAGGTTTGGGAGGGCCACAGCCCCCTCAGCCATACACATAGCTCCGCCTGTGTGTACATCGGACTTGGTCATCCAATGGGTCTCTTGGTCGAAAAGGGAAAAATATGGGTAACGCTGTACACAGTGGTATGACCAGGACTAGATTTGCTATCCACACAGAGGAGTAGGAGTGAACAAAAATGGGACCAACCCAGATATGTTTCTTGGATGTTTGTTTCTCTGGGCAAAAAACTATGAATCACCACTTTATGCCCCTGTTTACGTACATGGCGCTGGACTGCTGGTGCACCCACTGTTATAAGCCATGACAAGTTTAGCCAAATGTTTTTGCCTATAATTGTTTGAGACTCTGACTGTTTCCTCTGTGCCTTTTTGTGCAAACAGGGATATCCAATTCACCTGGTTGCTGTTGTGACCATTTGGTGCACTGCACAAAACTCTTCTTAAAAGAAGTGACTTTTGTGCTGTTTAACTAGAATGTCAGAATGGAACAGTTGGTTCATTTTTGTGGAACTGCACAAAGGGAGATCTGTGTTCCAATCCTCATCATCCATATTGGCGCCATAACCTTCCTTTAGGTAAGAATGATATTTAATGCATGCGTTCATCTCTATTTTCCGACTGCCATGAGAAAATAATGTTGTTTTTTACTAGTACACTTGTACTCCCTCACTGACAAAACCAATTCTGAATTAGAAGGCCAATCATGTACTTGGTTTCACCAACTGGTGTGGAGAAAGAGAAACAGAGCATGAAGAGGAAGAAGAAGAAGAATAAACAGTGCCAAGGCGATCTTGCTGAAGCCTGAGGCCTCAGTCGAGGCCATTCAAGGGCTCCGGCAACGACTACCTTACATGTGAGACGATCCTCCAGGGAGCCCTTCCACTTCTACTATCTCACTTAATTAATTAGGAGTACTTAAGTACCACTAATTTATTACTGCCTAATTTTCCTGTTGGAGTTAAACAAATCTTTAGTAGGACCCTATGCTGAATCATGTACGTGTGTATGTTTGTCTATGGAGGTGAATCATGTGGTGGAGCAGGGCGGGAATATTATTAGTGTCATGACATAATAGTGCTATTGTTTTGCAAGTCAATTTATTGCCATTGGTTCAATGAGGCAATGTTTTGTGTATTGTCCATCATGAATTTGATGCTACTGGTTGAGTCATATGCTAATGTCTTCCTATCCTTTCTCACTAAGCTAATGAAGGTTTCACCTTGTTCCTACTTGTGCAAATAGGGATCATGTTGCGCCAATCATACATTAAATGGAACTACACACGACAATACAATGAACTGTATCCCAGCCAGTGCTTTAACTCTGCTGGAAGTTCTTGATAATCTTTCGATATAATCTCATCACTGGTAAACAAGAGTGATTTCAACCATACATTTGAAGTGCACAAAAATATATACTATTGTGTGATTCCAGTGAGTGCTTTATCATCTCTTATGGGACTACAAGAATAAGCTTTTTTTCTCAGGTTGGTATGGGCCTAAGGCCTTCATCCATATTAGTTTGCTGTCATCTCTATTTGTATCGTGCTGCTGTCATGAGAAACTCCCTTATCTTTGCACGTTAAAGTTTTGCAACCTATGATAAATGCCAATGCTTTGAGTGTTGAGTTGAGCTAATTGGCACTGATTAAATAAACTAATACCTCTCTTTTAGCAAGACTACTATGTTGCTAACTTTACCCATTAAGATAATGAGGGTGCTTCTATTTGTTAGTGTATGTTTCATAAACTAGTCCCACTATTACAGTAATCTCACTCTCTCAATATATGTGCCAACAGGGATGCTCAATTTTGGTGGAACTGCACAAAAACTTTGGGTGCTTCATTGCCTCGATAGCTTCCGTCCTTTCCTGTCAGTTGCTAGACTCCGCATGCTTTCTTCCTTTGCTGTCAGTCGCTTGGCTTATCTCGGCTTCCAGTCAAGGGAAATAGTAATTGATATGCTACCTCACACAGGTTGGTACTGGTTTTTATCCTGATTATTGTGCCTCTCATATGTATTGGTAATTTGGTATTGTGCTACTGTTTTCCTATTTCATAAAGGAGTAATTTGGAGCCTGAACTCGTAGGCAAATCATTACATTGGGTGATTTCAGTAGAACTGCACAAAATGATCAGATGGACAGGTACTTATGCTGCTGCTATGTACTCCAAAGTTCACACAGACAAGCATCGATGTTGACAAGAAGTCCCTATATTCGTTCGAGTATCAACCGGCATCAACCAATTGTCAAACTCCAAGTGTTAGGAGAGTGAACGCCAAAAATATTGCTTGGTGCATAGCCCAGAAAAACGCAGTCCAGTCTTTGGTCCCAACTTGTGCCTTTTGGTTTTCGGCACATATGGTAGCGAACTATATGGCATGGAGTCTAAAGATTCCGGACAAGTTGGTTGATGCGTATATTCATCTGGCACTTAATTAGTCTGCACGCCAAGGATGCTCCATTTCAGTTGAACTGCACAAAAAATTTGGGTGGTTCATTTTCTCAACCGCCTCCTTTCTC
This sequence comes from Triticum dicoccoides, assembly GCF_002162155.2. NCBI lineage: Eukaryota > Viridiplantae > Streptophyta > Magnoliopsida > Poales > Poaceae > Triticum > Triticum dicoccoides. The sequence goes on from NC_041386.1 coordinate 378,192,010, forward strand.
GTCTTCAATGTAGAATTTTGGCGAGATACAGGACCAAGATAGCCCAGTAAACTGGTTGGATGAAAGTAGTGGCCAAGTTGCTCAAACCTCCCTGGGCACGAGGCCACTATTTGAGGATAAACCTACAAGCAAAGTTCAGATTGTCTATGCTGCCTCTTACATACTCAAAAGTTTACTCGTACAAGAACTAATTTTAGCAAGAAGTACCTCCGATTGAACACCATTTACCAGTCTGTACCCTAGGTAATTAAAGTTCGTCCATGGATCATATTGGTTGTGATCTCAATCATTTGGATGCATAAACATACTGAACATGCATATATCTAAATCTTTTTGTAAATTATGTATGAATATTGTCGTGTGATCTATCAATCATTTGGATGCATAGATATGCTGAGCTTGTGTATATATGAATCTTTTGAGTTGTTCATTGTGAATGTTCACTATGGATATAATGTGTCCTGTGAACCTGAGTTTGATATGAATGTTTACCTTTTCTATTGTATTTGTGTGTGAACTTGTTAGTATGCCTACTGTGGGGTATAAAACGCAAGTCTCTTATAAAACTAATACTGTGTCCAATTTATGTTTTCCCTTCTAACCACCGTGGCTGTGCTGCCGCGCACCCGAACCAGTGAAGTTTCCCACTCCTCTCCATCTGCGACTCCACTGCAGCTTAATAAATAGTAACATCTTCGGTTTTAGCCCGATTTTCCATAGATTAACCAGGCAATTCTCTTCTTCTTAATTAATTTATGAGGCAATTCTTTTGCCTCCGTTTCGAAAAAAATTAGTAACGTCTAACAGAGCCAGTTAGTTAGATGCGTACACTTGGCTGATGTTTGATGCATACACTTGTTCTTTTTTGGTAGCCCTTTTGTAATGATGGCTGATGTTTGGTTTGGAAGAGAGAGTTGCGTCTTCACTCTTCTGGCCTGCTTACTGCTTCTGTTGCACCCCAGCCCTGGTTGCTGCTGCTGCTGCTATTTTCAATGTACAATCAGTAGTATATTTCGTCTGTTGGTTGAACAAATGTGTTGTTAGAACGACAAACACAATGTTTTGTAAGTCGTTGCACGGTTCGATCCTTTAGTGCCCCATACCGTACGTAGCGCATACTATTTATCATACGGAACACTTTTTTTGAAACTCGGAACACATTTTCCACTTGTTGATAACATGCAGCCCACTGATGAAGGCCCAATAGAGAAGCCCATAATTAACTGGAAGGGAGGCTCTCACATGAATCCGGCCCAGGTACATGCTCATGGTCCCCTAAACATAAATAAGTAAATAAACAAATAAATAAAGGTAAATGCTCATGCACCAGTTCTTTGGGAAAATAGGTAGCCCAGTATTTCTTTTTGATGAATACCCAAGCTAGGCCTATTTGTTTTCTCCGAATTACTGGGCTACAAATCTTTCAAGATGAGGAGGGATGCATTCCAGCCTGGCTTAAGAGTATGGACAATGTTTGTTAAAAGTAATATCAAAAGGGGTTGAAAATTCCAAAAAATTTATAGCAAATGGGATATAAGTTTCTTTTTTTGTTTTTGTTCTTCACTGATATCTTATACGTATTTCATTGGATTTAACATGACATAGTACTAATTTAATTTTAAATTTGTTTTAGTATGGCTATTAATTTTTGGAATAAGAATATTTCGTTCCCCAACAAAAATTTGGGATTTTTCAAAATTTCCCACATATTTAGTTAATTTTTTGACCCTGGTACTGACCAGAAAATGGCCAGCAATTCTAAAAATGGAAAACGGGCTGCAATAAATTCCATATGAATTAGAAAATGAGTAAAAATTATAAAAATAATAGCAAATGGGCTGTACATGCCACATATTTTGAGGCTGACTTGTTTACGCAAGGCTTTGTCAATGAACACAGGATTCTAACATCAGTTAGTGTTGGATGTCCATGCAACGGCCGACGTGCTTCTTCAATCTCTGATCTTCCTGCTCCCACCGCCTAAACTAGCACCGGCGGGACTGCCTGCTCCCTCCTCTTGTGGCCCGCCGTGATGCCGCGCAGGCTTCCCCGGCCCACCCTACTCCCTTCGTTGGCCTGGCCGCACGCAATCAACTGCCTCCTTATTACATGAAAAAAATGATTCCTCCCACTGACATCTGGGGCGCACCGGTTGGGAGGCTGACCTGTGGGCCTACTAAGTTGACGCGTACGCAGGGCTTGCCAACTTAGTCAACAAACGATTCTAGCAGCAGTAACCGTTGGATTTGAATCGAACGATCCTTCTGCTTCTTCAATCGCTGCTCTTCTTGCACCAGCCACCCAAACCAGCGCCGGGGAGACCGCCTCCTCCTGCCTCCAGTGGCCGGCTGTGTTGCCGATGAGGCCTCATCGCCCCCTACTACTCCCACCGCTAGCCAGGCCCTGCGGCGACGGCAGCCTCACACCGTAGCCGAACCAGTGAACCCTCGTACTCCTCTCCGCGTGGGCATCCACTGCCGCGTCTTCCCGGCTCCGTGTCGTCCCCTTCCTAGGCCTCGCCATCGTCCACAGCCTTGGTGCTCTCGGCGCGGTGTGGTCAACGTGGTCAACGACATTCCATCGGAAGAGTACTGTACGTGGAGAGGCTGACAGCTGGGTCCACGGCCACAGCCCAGTTTTTTGTGATTTGCCAAGTAAGTCGCTTTTGTCAGGCCTGTTGGGCTGCAAATCTTTCAAGACGAGGAGAGCTTTCATTCGGCTGGCCGAGAAAATGGCCCATCAGTAATGAGAAATGGGATATACATTTTTAAAACACATCAAACCGACAATTAGTTTCAAATATCTTTTCTTCAATTCGAGATTTGAAATTACATTAATTTTTATGCGAGGAGAATTTGTTGGATTTTATATTGATATACATTTATTTTTCAAATCAGTTTGAATGTGAGTCGAAATTTCGGGATTAAAAACAGTTCGGACCGCACCGAAATATGCAAAATTTCGTATAATTTTTTAACCGTGGCCACAATATGGGCTGTAATGCTCACAAAAAGAATATGGGCTCCAAAAAACCCTTAATAATTAGCAAATGGGCTGTAAATTATTAGAAATAATGGCGGATGGGTTTTATGCTGTCTTCCACAGATTTGAGGCTTTCCTAAAAAAAGGTTGACGCATAAGCAGTGACTGTTGGATGGCAATCCAACGGTCGTCGTGCTTCTTCAATCTCTGCTCTTCCTGCTCCAGCCGCTCAAACAGGTGCCGACGGGACTGCCTGCTCCCTCCTCCCCGCGGCCGGCTCTGCTGCCGCGCATGCCTCACCGCCCCACCGTACTCCCATCGCTGGCCGTGCAGGCCTCACCGCCCCACCGTACTCCCATCGCTGGCCTAGCCATCCCTCATCGTTGTTATTCTCCGGTGACGGCAGACGAACCAGTAAACCCTCGTACAATCGTACTCCCCTCCGCGTGGGAAACAACTGCCGAGTCTTCCCTGCCTCTGTGTCATTCCCTTCCTAGGCCTCGCCGTCGTCCACCGCCTTGGTGCTCTCGGCGCGGCCTGGTCAACATGGTCAACGACCGACATGCGTCTGAAGTGGACTGTACGTGGAGAGACCGACAGCTGGGTCCACGGCCGCACGCAAGGAAATGCCTCCTTATTACGTGCAAAATAATGATTCCTCCACCTGACATCAGGGACCCACCGAAAGGGCCTCTGTATTACGCGAAAGAAACGTTACCGTCACTGACAGCTCGGACCCACCAGCTATATCTTCGCACGCAAGGAAGTGCCTCCTTATTATGCTCAAAAAATGAATACCCCCTGCTAGCTGGGACCCACCTTGGTGGGAGGCTGACTTGTAGGCCTACTAAGTTGACGGGGACGGAGGGCTTTGTCAACTTAGTCAATATGCACGATTCTAGCTCTAGTGACCGTACAATGTCCATCCAACGGCCATAGTGCTTCGTCAACCTCTGGTATTCTTGCTCCAGCCGACCAAACCAGCGCCGGTCGTGCCTCGTGCTCCTGCCTCCCATGGCCGGCTGCGATGCGGCGGAGGCCTCACCGCCCCCTACTACTCCCACCGCTGGCTAGGCCATCCCTCTACTCACCCACACCCCATGTTATTTTGCGGCGACGACAGCCTCACACCGCAGCGAACCAGTGAACCCTCGTACTCCTCTACGCATGGGCATCCACTGCCGCATCTTCCCCGGCTCCGCGTCGTCCCCTTCCTAGGCCTCGCCGTCCTCCACCGCCGTGGTGCTCTCGGCGCGGCGTGGTCAATGTGGTCAATGACCGACTTCCATCAGAAGAGTACTGTGCATGGAGACGCTGACAGCTGGGTCCATGGCCGCAGCAAGGAAGTTCTCCTTATTACGCGCAAAATAATTATTCCTCCACCTGACAGCGGGGACCCACCAGATGGGCCACCGTATTTCACGAAAAAAACATTTCCCCTCTGACTGCTGGGACCCACCAGCTACACCTTCGCACGCAAGGAAGGACGTCCGGGCAAAAAAAAAAACGATTCGCCCCCCTAACTGCTGGGACCCACCAGCTACATCTTCGCATGCAAGGAAGTGCCTGATAGTCAGGACGCACCTGGTCGAAGCGTACGTAGCATTGTCATTCTGGTCGTGAACGTGTATGTACATATATACTGGTCGATGTAGAGGCGTGCACGTGTCGTAGTATAGGCGCGCACGTAGCATGTAGACGTACGTATAGCGGCCAGGGTGCAAGAAAGAAAATATAGCCACATATGTGTACATACGGGCGGGGTCTCAAACGCCTACTCGCGCATACGTACGGCCAGGACTCGTGTATATGGCTAGGTCGGAACGGAGAAACAACGTCGTCAACGTGCTCATGGGGAGGCAATGGAATGCGTCGTGTTCATGGGGAGGCAACGGAATGCGTCGTGTTCATGGGGAGGCAACGGAATGCATCCTGTTCATCGGGAAACAAGGCCTGGCGTACCGCAGAACGGAGGAAACGGCCTTGTGTTCGACCGGCCATGTTCGAAACGGGATCTTGTTCATCGGGAGGGGTCTGGTGTACCGCAAAATGTAGGAAACGGACCTCCTACGGTCGAAACGGGGGTCCTGTTGATCGAGAGGGGTGTGGCGTACCGCAAAACGGATGAAACGGACTTGTGTTGGAGCGCTACGGTCGAAACGGGGGTCCTGTTCATCGGGAGGGGTGTGGCGTACCGCAAAACGGGACTCCACGGGATACTGTTCATCTCCACCATCGACCCCCTCCAGCCTCCACGAGCTACTGTTCATCCACCGTCGACCTCCTCCAGCCTCCACCTGCGACTGTTCATCCACGGGCTCCTGTTCATCCAGCCTCCACGGCGCGCTACTCCACCAGCTACTGTTCAACAAGCCCTCTCCACGGGCTCCTGTTCAACCACCCCTCCACGGGCTACTGTTCATCCTGCCCTCCACCGTCTAATGTTCATCCTGCCCTCCATGGGGTGGTCCTGTTCATCCAGCCCTCCACGGGGTCCTGTTCATCCAGCCCCAACCGGCACGATCGATCGGGGTCCCGTTCATCTAGAGGCAACACCACGGGGTCCT
>NC_041386.1:378197845-378220566 GCF_002162155.2 Triticum dicoccoides
ATGCTCACTGTTCATCCAGAGGAAGCATCGATCGGCTTCAGTTAGCAGCAGTAGCAAAGGAATCGCTCAATCGGGTTCAGTTAACAGCCATCGATCGATCGCTCGGGTTCAATAATGCGTAGCCTGTAGTGCAATTGCTCGGGTTCAGTTAGAGCCATTGCCTCGCACACATGTGCGTACGTGTACGAGAGAAACGTGCATCGCTCGGCCCCCGACCTCCCACCATAACCGGGAACTGCCCTAAATTTTCTCCCCCTCGCTTCTACCACGGTTTTTTCCATCATGGATGGCCCAAAGAATGTCATGCAACTGCGTCTCCGGCCCGCTCAGGATGAAAAGCCCATTTTCTGTCATGATTTTTTATCATAGAAGTAGGAGCCCACCACATCTATGATGATACCGGGTTTTGTCACAATTATCGTCATAGAAGTGTCATATGTATGACAGAATTTTTTTCGTTCGGCCCAAAATGTCACGGATGTGTCTTTTTTTTGTAGTGAAGAGTTCCCAAAGAATCTGGGTATTGGCATTGGCGGCTGCCATGACAGCTTGCCATGCCTCTAGAGGCGAATGAGGTGTATGGTTCGCCTGATTCCCATCATTGCAGTCCAGATTCAGACACGTTGGAAGAGCCATCCTGAAGAGGGTGACATCCATTAGAACCATGATAGGCAGATAGACAAGCTGAATCAACGGATAGAAATTGCAACATATAGTCTTCACAATAAACATTTGAACAGAGATTGAACGAATGAATTCCAAAGTTAACATTAGACGACCAATAAGGCGATAAGCCACTTAGACAAAGGTTAATGAATGAAACAACAAGGTACGATTGGAACAAATAAGTGGTAAGGATTACCCAATCACATACCAATTATCTGCCGGAAGAATAACTACATCTACTTGAAGTCCCACCTATTAACTCCCGAAAGTTTCTGGTTATGCAATCTGGTGTTAGGGATATAGGGAGGCACAATATATATCACACAACTAACAAGCCCTACGCTCCAACTGTATCCATCCGTCAACACATAACCAAGAAAACTCTGGAAATCGTGTACCTCAACCTTCAAAAAGCATCCGTTATACAAGCTGTGGTAATACTCCCGAACTCCCTCCCCAGTACTGGGTGGCCTCGAGGTTATCTCACCACAAACTACGTAAAAGAGATTTTCGATGTCGGCGAACTCGGGTATTCCAGAACTGCAATGATAAAATTGTGACGACAACGCCTCAGAGCTCAACTCCCTGGGACAATGCCATAACCCCTAAATGTCAGGAGGCACCAAGAACAATGTTCTCCTCACAAGAATATCAGAACGATCCCAGGATACCCGTGTGATCCGAATTTTTTAGTGAAAATGAGGACAGGAAAGTCAAAACATCTACGTTAGGAGACCTCACCAAAGCGACGAAGGGAGCTGAGGAGTAAAAAGAATCCTACTCTTCGGTATATATAATCCTAAGACTCAAAACATTTTTGTTCTAGGCTCAACAATGTCAGCGATTTGATCAAGCAGGGGGCTCCTAAGACCGGGATGGCTCTGATAACCACATGTAACACCCAAGATGCGGCTATATCTCCCACGTGTCAGGGCATGACTTAGAGGCATAACCGCATTTTTTGGTCGCAAGAAGGGTCATCTTCACACAATCCCATGTACAAGAACAAGGATAGAATAAATGGTTGGCTTACAATCACCACGTCACACAATGATCAAATAATTCATACATTAGTCAGAGTACACACATAGTCCGACTATAGACGAAACCAAATGAAAAGAAGACAACAAAAAATGCTAAATCCCGATCATCCCAACTGGGAGCCACTACTAATCATCAGGAAATGAAACATAGTAACGAGTGAGGTCCTCGTCGAACTCCCACTTGAGTTCGGTGGCATCACCTGCACTAGTATCATCGGCACCTACAACTGTTTTGGTAGTATTTGTGAGTCACAAAGACTCAACAATCTCAAAACCTGTGAGATCAATACTATTTAAGCTTATAGGTAGGATGTGGTTATGAGGTGGAGTTGCTGGAGGCACAAAGCAAATATGGTGGCTAACATACGAGTACAAGAGTAAGATGAGAAACTATGCAATGGGCAACTAGAAGTGATCAAGAAGTGATCCTGACCTACTTACATTCATACATAACCCAACTGTGTTCACTTCCCGGACTCCGCTGAAAAGAGACCATAACGGCTAACACGCGGTTGATGTATTTTAATTAAGTCAAGTGTCAAGTTCTCTACAACTGGATATTAACAAATTCCAATCTGCCATATAACCGTGGGCACGACTCTCAAAAGTTTATACCTTGCAGGGCTCTCGAAAGTTTATACCCTGCACGACTCTCGAAAGCCCATCACAAGCTCTCACGATCAATAAAGGATATTCCTTCTCCCAGAACGACCCGATCAGTCTCAGAATCCAGGTCACAAGACATTTCGACCGCTCGATGTGCCAACAAATCCCGATAGGAGTCGCACGTATCTCGTTCTCAGGGCACACGGGATGGGCCAGACGCTGGGTTGGCTGAGATCCTGGTTGCCCAGGGTGTAGCGGACATCGCCCAGGTGATAATCTCCAATGTATCTATAATATTTGATTGTTCCATGCTATATTATCTACTGTTTTGGACATTATTGGGCTTTATTATCCACTTTTATATTATTTTTGGGACTAACCTATTAACCGGAGGCCCAGCCCAGAATTGCTGTTTTTTCCCTATTTTAGGGTTTCGAAGAAAAGGAATGTCAAATGGAGTCCAAACGGAATGAAACCTTCGGGAACATGATTTTCTCACTGAACAAGACCCAGGAGACTTAGACCATACGTCAAGAAACCAATAGCGAGGCCACAAGGTAGGGGGCGCACCTACCCCCCAGGCGTGCCCTCCACCCTCGTGGGCCCCCTGTTGCTCCACCGACATACTTCATCCTCCTATATATACCTATGTACCACCAAACGATCAGATACGGAGCAAAAACCCTAATTCCACCGCCGTAACTTTCTGTATCCACGAGATCCCATCTTGGGTCCTGTTTCGGAGCTCCACCGGAGGGGACATCAATCACAGAGGGCTTCTACATCAACACCATAGCCTCTCCGATCAAGTGTGAGTAGTTTACCTCAGACCTACGGGCCCATAGTTATTAACTAGATGGCTTCTTCTCTCTTTTTGGTTCTCAATACAAAGTTCTCCCCCTCTCTTGTGGAGATCTATTCGATGTAATCTTCTTTTTGCGGTGTGTTTGTTGAGACCAATGAATTGTGGGTTTATGATCAAGTTTACCTATGAACAATATTTGAATCTCCTCTGAATTCTTTTATGTATGATTGGTTATCTTTGCAGGTCTCTTCGAATTATTAGTTTGGTTTGGCCTACTAGATTGATCTTTCTTGCAATGAGAGAAGTGCTTAGCTTTGGGTTCAATCTTGCGTTGTCCTTTTCCCAGTGACAGTAGGGGCAGCAAGGCACGTATTCTATTGTTGCCATCGAGGATAACAAGATGGGGTTTTCATTATATTGCATGAGTTTATCCCTCTACATCATGTCATCTTGCCTAAGGCGTTACTCTGTTCTTATGAACTTAATACTCTAGATGCATGCTGGATAGCGGTCGATGTGTGGAGTAATAGTAGTAGATGCAGGCAGGAGTCGGTCTACTTGTCTCGGATATGATTCCTATATACATGATCATACCTAGATATTCTCATAACTTTGCTCAATTCTGTCAATTGCTCAACAGTAATTCGTTCGCCCACCGTAAAATACTTATGCTCTCGAGAAAAGCCACTGGTGAAACCTGTGGCCCCCGGGTCTATCTTCATCATATTAATCTTCCAATACTTTGTTATTTTCATTGCCTTTTATTTTACTTTGCATCTTTATCATAAAAATACCAAAAATATTATCTTATCATATCTATCAGATCTCACTCTCGTAAGTGACCGTGTAGGGATTGTCAACCCCTTATCGCATTCGTTGCGAGGATTTATTTGTTTTGTGCAGGTGCGAGGGACTCGCACGTAGCCTCCTACTGGATTGATACCTTGGTTCTCAAAAACCGAGGGAAATACTTACGCTACTCTGCTGCATCACCCTTTCCTCTTCAAGGGAAAACCAACGCAAGTGCTCAAGAGGTAGCAAGAAGGATTTCTGGCGCCATTGTCGGGGAGATCTACGCAAAAGTCAACATACCAAGTACCCATCACAAACCCTTATCTCCCGCATTACATTATTTTCCATTTGCCTCTCGTTTTTCTCTCCCCAACTTCACCCTTGCCGTTTTATTCTCCCTCTCTCTCTATCCTCCCTCTCTTTCTCTATTTGCCCGCTTCTTGTTTGCTTGTGTGTTGGATTGCTTGCTTGTCATGATGGCTCAAGATAACACTAAATTGTGTGACTTCACCAATACCAACAACAATGATTTTATTAGCACTCCGATTGCTCCTCTTATAGATGCTGAATCTTGTGAAATTAATGCTACCTTGCTGAATCTTGTCATGAAAGATCCGTTTTTCGGCCTTCCTAGTTAAGATGCCGCTACCCATCTAAATAGCTTTGTTGATTTGTGTGACATTCAAAAGAAGAAAGATGTTGATAATGATATTTTTAAATTGAAGCTATTTCCTTTTTCGCTTAGAGATCGTGCTAAAGCTTGGTTTTCGTCTTTGCCTAAAAATAGTATTGATTCGTGGAATAAGTGCAAAGATGATTTTATCTCTAAGTATTTTCCTCCCACTAAGATCATCTCTCTTAAAAACAATATTATGAATTTGAAGCAACTTGATCACGAACATGTTGCACAAGCTTGGGAGAGGATGAAATTAATGATACGTAATTGCCCAACACATGGTTTGAATTTGTGGATGATTATACAAATTTTTTATGCCGGATTGAATTTTTCTTATAGAAATCTTTTAGATTTAGCCGTGGGATGCACTTTTATGGAAATCACTTTAGCAGAATCTACTAAACTCCTGGATAATATTATGATTAATTATTCTCAATGGCACACTAAAAGATCTACTAATAAGAAAGTGCATGCGATAGAAGAAATTAATGTTTTGAGTGGAAAGATGGATGAACTTTTGAAATTATTTGCTAATAAAAGTGTTTCTTCTAATCCTAATGATATGCCTTTGTCTAATTTGATTGAGAATAATAATGAATCTATGGATGTGAATTTTGTTGGTAGGAATAATTTTGGTAACAATGCGTATAGGGGAAACTTTAATCCTAGGCCTTATCCTAGCAATCCCTCTAATAATTATGGTAATTCCTACAACAATTCTTATCAAAATTATAATAAGATGCCCTCTGATTTTGAATCTAATATTAAATAATTTATTAGTTCGTAAAAGAATTTCAATGCTTTGATTGAAGCAAAATTGCTTAAGATTGATGAGTTTTCTAGGAACGTTGATAGAATTTCTCTTGATGTTGATTCTTTGAAACTTAGATCTATTCCACCTAAGCATGATATCAGTGAGTCTCTCAAAGCCATGAGAATTTCCATTGATGAGTTCAAAGAAAGAACCGCTAGGATGCGTGCTAAGAAAGATTCCTTTATAAGAGTGTGTTCTTCTAGTTTCCATGATAATAAAGATGAAGATCTAAAAGTTCTTGATGTGTCCCCTATTAAATATTTGTTTTGCAATATGAATCTTGATAATGATGGGACAAAATATGATCCACCTTTACCTAGAACGCGTTCCAAAAATTCGGAGTCTTTAGATATTGATGCCAAATTTGATAAAAGTGGAATTGAAGAGATCAAAACTCTAGATGTTAATGAACCTACTATTTTGGATTTAATGGAATTTAATTATGATAATTGCTCTTTGATAGATTGTATTTCCTTGTTGCAATGTGTGCTAAATTCTCCTTACGCTTATAGTCAAAATAAAGTGTTTACCAAACATATTGTTGATGCTTTGATGCAATCTTATGAAGAAAAACTTGAGTTGGAAGTTTCTATCCCTAGAAAACTTTATGATGAGTAGGAACCAACTATTCAAATTAAAATTAAAGATCATGAATGCTATGCTTTGTGTGATTTGGGTGCTAGTGTTTCCATGATTCCAAAAACTTTGTGTGATTTCTTAGGTTTCTGTGATTTTGATGATTGCTCTTTAAACTTGCACCTTGAGGATTCCACTATTAAGAAACCTATGGGAAGAATTAATGATGTTCTTATTGTTGGAAATAGGAATTATGTGCCTGTAGATTTTATTGTTCTTGACATAGATTGCAATCCTTCATGTCCTATTATTCTTGGTAGACCTTTCCTTCGAACGATTGGTGCAATTATTGATATGAAGGAGGGGAAATATTAGATTCCAATTTCCATTAAGGAAAGGCATGGAACACTTCCCTAGAAATAAAATTAAATTACCTTATGAATCTATTATGAGAGCCACTTATGGATTGCCTACCAAAGATGGCAATACCTAGATCTACCCTTGCTTTTTATGCCTAGCTAGGGGCGTTAAACGATAGCGCTTGTTGGGAGGCAACCCAATTTTATTTTTATTCCTTGCTTTTTGCTCCTGTTTAGTAATAAATAATTTATCTAGCCTCTGTTTTGGTTGTGTTTTGTGTTTAATTAGTGTTTGTGCCAAGTAGAACCGTTGGGAAGACTTGGGGAAAGTCTTGTTAATCTTGCTGTAAAAAACAGAAACTTTAGCGCTCACGAGAACTGCTGCCATTTTTATTTGGAAAGTAATATTTAGCTAATTATTTTTTCATATGATTAATATATAAATTTCTCACGTTCAGAAATTTATTTTATAATTTTTTGGGTTCCAGATCTTGGGCTAGCTACAGATTACTACAGACTGTTCTGTTTTTGACAGATTCTGTTTTTCGTGTGTTGTTTGCTTATTTGGATGAATCTATGGCTAGTAAAATAGTTTATAAACCTTAGAGAAGTTGGAATACAGTAGGTTTAACACCAATGTAAAAAAATAAGGAGTTCATTACAGTACCCTGAAGTGGTCTTTTGTTTTATTTCGCTAACGGAGCTCACGAGATTTTCTACTTTAAGTTTTGTGTTGTGAAGTTTTCATGTTTTGGGTAAAGATTTGATGGATTATGGAACAAGGAGTGGCAAGAGCCTAAGCTTGGGGATGCCCATGGCACCCCCAAGATAATCTAAGGACACCTAAAAGCCAAATCTTGGGGATACCCCGGAAGGCATCCCTTCTTTCGTCTACTTCTATCGGTAACTTTACTTGGAGCTATATTTTATTCACCACATGATATGTGTTTTGCTTGGAGCGTCTTGTATTATTTGAGTCTTTATTTGTTAGTTTACCACAATCATCCTTGCTGTACACACCTTTTGAGAGAGACACACATGATTCGAAAATTGTTAGAATACTCTATGTGCTTCACTTATATCTTTTGAGTTATATTGTTTTGCTCTAGTACTTCACTTATATCTTTTAGAGCACGGTGGTGGATTTGTTTTATAGAATCTATTGATCTCTCATGCTTCACTTAGATTATTTTGAGAGTCTTAAATAGCATGGTAATTTGATTAAATAATCCTAATATTCTAGGAGTGTGTCGAATACTATGAGAAGTTTGATGCTTGATAATTGTTTTGAGATATGGTGATGGTGATATTAAAGTTGTGCTAGTTGAGTAGTTGTGAATTTTAGAAATACTTGTGTTAAAGTTTGTGATTCCCGTAGCATGCACGTATGGTGAACCGTTATGTGATGAAGTCGGAGCATGATTTATTTATTGATTGTCTTCCTTATGAGTGGCGGTCGGGGATGAACGATGGTCTTTTCCTACCAATCTACCCCCCTAGGAGCATGCGCGTAATACTTTGCTTTGATAACTTGTATATTTTGGCAATAAGTATATGAGTTCTTTATGACTAATGTTGTGTCCATGGATCATACGCACTCTCACCCTTCCACCATTGCTAGCTTCTCTAATACCGCGCACCTTTCGCCGGTATCATACACCCACCATATACCTTCCTCAAAACAGCCACCATACCTACCTATTATGGCATTTCCATAGCCATTCCGAGATATATTGCCATGCAACTTTCCACCATCCCGTTATTATGACACACTTCATCATTGTCATATTGCTTTGCATGATCATGTAGTTGACATCGTATTTGTGGCAAAGCCACCGTTCATAATTCTTTCATACATGTCACTCTTGATTCATTGCATATCCCGGTACACTGCCGGAGGCATTCACATAGAGTCATAGTTTGTTCTAATTATCGAGTTGTAAGAAAATAAAAGTGTGATGATCATCATTATTAGAGCATTGTCCTAGTGAGGAAAGGATGATGGAGACTATGATTCCCCCACAAGTCGGGATGAGACTCCAGACAAAAAAAAGAGGCCATAAAAAAGAGAGAAAAGGCCCACATAAAAAAATGAGAGAAAAAGAGAGAAGGGACAATGCTACTATCCTTTTACCACACTTGTGCTTCAAAGTAGCACCATGATCTTCATGATAGGGAGTCTCCTATGTTGTCACTTTCATATACTAGTGGAAAATTTTCATTATTGAACTTGGCTTGTATATTCCAATGATGGGCTTCCTCAAATTGCCCTAGGTCTTCGTGAGCAAGCGAGTTGCATGCACACCCACTTAGTTTCTATTTGTGATTTCATATACTTATAGCTCTAGTGCATCCGTTGCATGGCAATCCCTACTCACTCACATTGATATCTATTAATGGGCATCTCCATAGCCTGTTGATACGCCTAGTTGATGTGAGACTATCTTCTCCCTTTTTGTCTTCTCCACAACCAACATTCTATTCCACCTATAGTGCTATGTCCATGGCTCACGCTCATGTATTGCATGAAGATTGAAAAAGTTTGAGAATGTCAAGAAACAATTGCTTGGCTTTTCATCGGGGTTGTGCATGATTTAAATATTTTGTGTGGTGAAGATAGAGCATAGCCATACTATATGATTTTGTAGGGATAACTTTCTTTGGCCATGTTATTTTGAGAAGACATAATTTCTTAGTTAGTATGCTTGAAGTATTATTATTTCTATGTCAATATTAAACTTTTTTCTTGAATCTTTCAGATCTGAATATTCATATCACAATTAAGAAGAATTACATTGAAATTATGCCAAGTAGCATTCCACATCAAAAGTTTTGTTTTTATCATTTACCTACTCGAGGACGAGCAGGAATTAAGCTTGGGGATGCTCCAGGTTGGACCAGCACTCAGAGGAACACTGGCCCCGGGGGTTGAATTAAGATAATCCTCCGGTTAATTACTCCGTAGGAAAATTTTAGTTGTTATTAGGCAAATGTTAAAGCCAAGGTTGGGCCTTGCTGGAGGAGTTTTATTCAAAGCAAACTATCAAGGGGGTCCCATAACCCCAACCGTGTAAGGAACGCAAAATCAAGGAACGTAACACTGGTATGGCAAAAACTAGGGTGGCAAGAGCGGAACAAAACACCGAGCAAAAGGCCTAGACTTCCACCCTTTGCCAAGTATATAGATGCATTAATTAAAATAAGCCTCTAATCCCAATGTCGATGTCAAAACCGGCGGATCTCAGGTAGGGGGTCCCGAACTGTGCGTCTAAGGTGGATGGTAACAGGAGGCAGGGGACACGATGTTTACCTAGGTTCGGGCCCTCTTGATGGAGGTAATACCCTACGTCCTACTTGATTGTTCTTGATGATATGAGTATTACAAGAGTTGATCTACCACGAGATCAGAGAGGCTAAACCCTATAAGCTAGCCTATGGTATGATTGTATGTTGTCCTACGAACTAAAACCCTCCGGTTTATATAGACACCGGAGGGGGCTAGGGTTACACAAGGTCGGTTACAAAGGAGGAGATATACATGTCCATATTGCCTAGCTTGCGTTCCATGGCAAGTAGAGTCCCATCCGGACACCGGACAAAGTCTTCAATATTGTATCTTCATAGTCCAACAGTCCGGCAAAAGGATATAGTCCGGCTGTCCGGAGACCCCCTAATCCAGGACTCCCTCAGTAGCCCCTGAACCAGGCTTCAATGACGACGAGTCCGGCGCGCAGTATTGTCTTCGGCATTGCAAGGCGGGTTCTTCTCCAAATCTTGAATATCTGTTAAGTAGTGTCCGACTCTCATAAATGTTGGACTTCCTGGCTTCTGTGCCTAATAAGGGCGATTTTCCACGCGTCGAGCGACTGTGAGGAGCCAGGGAGTTTTTACATTCACACCCCTAGCCAGGTAAATAAATTGTCTATTAAAGGGATGTGGATTCTTAGATCCAATCCACACCATCCTCCCACGGCGAGAATCCATCAGAGCACGCTCGGAAAAAATCCATTCCAACATGGCCGACCACCGCAGCTCCTCCTCCCGCCCCCGTAGCCCTAAGCCCGGTGATTGGGAGAGGTGTTCCGTCCCGCACAGTCGATTAGTAGAGCTGCAGAATCAGGGATGTCTCCCTCCAGCGTATATGGTCCCCGTCCGAGCCGGGCTCGCCACCTATAATGGCAGGGAGCAAGCGGAGAGCTTCCCCAGCCCCTCTAAGGGGGAGCGGGTGTGCCTTATCCCTTACTTACTAAGGGGACTCGGATTGCCAATTCATCCGTTCCTCCGCGACCTCCTGGAGTTTTACGGCCTCCAACTACATAATTTCACCCCTACTTCCATATTACACATCTCCGGCTACGTTGCCCTTTGCGAGCTATTTTTGGGCTACGAGGCTCATTTCGAGCTATGGAAAAGGTTATTTTGCCTTGTGCCCCGCACACAGAAGGGGTCACTTTATCAAGTGGGCGGAGCCGAAATATGGTGCATCGCCGAAACCGGATACCTGTCCGGTACTCCGAAGAAGACATCCGAAGACTGGCCTTCGGAGTGGTTTTATATGGAGGACGTCCCCCTTCCAGACCCTGTTCGGCGGGGTCTTCCTGAGTTCAACAATGCTCCTCTGAAGAAACGTCGATGCTGGCGCCCACGGAGTCCCCAGGAGGAAGACAACGAAGAAGTCCTTTACCTGATGAACCAGATTAAAGTGCTAGCTCAATCAGGATTGACAATAGTCGAGGTTATGTCAATATGCACAATGCGGGGAGTGCATCCACTTCAATATCGAGGGCACCCCCTATGGTGTTTTAACGGGGAAGCTGATGCCACCCGCTGCGGGTGTAAGGGACCGGACTGCGCTGCTGCTTTAGCAAAAATTCTGTCCGAGTTATTCAAGGGAGAGGAAGAGGAGTTCATCTGTATCAAGCCACGGGATGGATTCTCCATGTACAACCCTCCAAGCTGGGTGAGTTATACCTCGTTACTCCCATTCTTCCCGCATTCTTCGCCGTAGGTACTCACCTTGCCATTTTGTGGCAGGAACTGCGAAAAGCTGTAAGGGAGGTCAACAACCCATCTCCACAACCAGAGGACCCTGGCCGGGCACTCGGTCCCGGACTCGAAGAGGATCCGGACATATTCGTGGAGCTGATAGACTGGCAATTCTATCAATTGAGTTGCGATGACGCTATGGTGGCCATAACGGCCGACTATCCCGGACTGCTCCCTGCGTCGCACGTAAGAAAAACCAAAATCCCAACTCCAAAAATAGGATCCCCTTTTAGACACTTCACCTACCGTACACATATGGTGTTTTACAGGGAAGGCATTCGGGCGCCGTGCCGAACCCGCAGCAACTCGCCAACAAGAGGCACCAAAGCCGGGTAGGCCAAAAAGGAAGGCGGTCAGAATGGAGACGCCGGCGCAGAGGTATGACACAAAACCTCACTCTGTGGTTGTCGTCTTTCTCAAAATGTAATGACGTCCATGTTTCTTTAATAGAAAAAACGCTCGCCAGACTATATCCGGAGAGGCTACCGATCACACCTCCACCAGTCGGGCTCTAGGGCTGGACATAGAGGCGGAAGCCAACATGGGGCGGAGGCCGGATGCTCCTCCTACAAAGGATGCGGATGGACTATCCGCTACAAATTCAGAAGTGGAGAGCGCCATGAATCACAGGCGTCGCCGGGCCGTACTCTGTGACGCTTGTTTCTCGCCAAAGGTATTTGATGCCTTCAATTACGGAGGTGCTTACATCCATGCTGCTAGAAATGGTCTAGCCAGAGCCACGAACCAATATGTAAGGGATATACGGGTAAGCAAATCTGACGATTACATGTATCAGTAGCCCCTGAGACTTGAAGCAGTTGACACAACTGTTTTAAGGATCAATATCTGTGCAGGTTCTTACGGAGAAGAATTCCCAATTGTCTTAAGAGATGGACGAGTGCAAGGCCCAGCTGGAAGCCGCTGTTGCCGCATTGAAGGAGTCCAAAAAGGGTCCTTCTGGTAGCTCTTTTGCCTATTGAAAGAATATGGGTACCAGGTAGTATGCGGCATGTATGCACACCTAACAATAGATGTTGTAGGTGGCCCCAGAGTGAATCCGGAGGCCATGGAGGCGGATACGGCACGTGATGATCGACAGCGAAATGTTGGCAAGCGCGTGCTGATGCGAGTCAGGCAGGAGAAAAATGATCTCCAAGATGCCAATATCCGGCTGGGCGTGGAACTGAAGGATGTTTGAGCCCAGCTTGCGGACTCTATGAAGGAGAATAAACGGCTTCGGCGTGGCATTTTCAGTAAGTGCTTGAACGAACTTTTTAAAGGAGTTCGGCGAAGAAGCCTGCTAACAGCGTTATGTGTGTAGGTATGTTGATGGGTCGTCCCGCGGAGGAGATGCCCGGGTCTTCAGGTGATCTTCTACCAGAGCTCTCACAACTTCACGAACTAGTTCGGCAGGTGATGCAGGGTATTGCCCAAGCCTTGCGGCCATCCGCGTCCCCGCCAGGAGGCATGGGGGAGCTTATATAGAAGCTAAAGGGAGCGCGGCGGTGCTTCCGATTATGGAAGATATCAGCCTGCCGACAAGGTGCAAGGGAAGCCTGGGCTATGGTGAAGACACGATATACCAAGGCTGACCCAAACCACATGGCCGAGGTCGGACCTGTGGGGCCCGATGGGAAAGAGATCCCCGTCAGCTTTGTGTATGATCAAGTAGAATTAGCCGCAAAGTATTCCCAACATGATTGTAGGCTAGACAGCCTGTTGGATGGTATAGAGGAAGAATTTAATCAGTCTTAGTGACTGTGTACTTCAAGTGACATATCTAATGTCCCTAGCCGGATTGTAAATCATTTGTCATGGCGGACCTTTTCGCTTTGACCTCTGGACCCGATAGTCTGGAGTGTATCCGAATACCAACTCGGTTATGTAAAAACCAGGGTATGCGTGGAAACCAGGCGTAGGGGTCATAAGTGCTTGAACAGACAAGTACCCAACTAGCTATGTTATATTACATGGATAGTAAGAAACATCTTCTAGGGAGAATAGTTCCATTAAGGGTTCCTTTCCCTGGCTACGCATGCCCTAATGTGCATGTCCGAACTGCGAGACGCAGGCTAAAAACATCTGGGGGTGTGTAGTAATTTAAATGAAAGTCATCTTTTATTCACCGACCGAATATTCCCTTAAGAACGCTAGCTTTCGGCTTCACCTAGTCTGAGGTACACATCTGGCTGACCCGGCAGTAACAATCGCAGAGGTGCTCCCCTTATGCCCTAGCCGAATTAACGGGAACGTAGGGCATAAATACAAGAGGCAAAACTTAAGTCATATCGATGCATATAATGACGAAAAAAGGTACATGCGGAAGAATAACACATGTGTGGGGCATAAAGCCCGGAAAGGTATTTAGATTAAGCTTCTGTGTAAAAAGCCCCCAGGTATATTGAGCGCGGTTAGCTCGTCAAGATTGTGTAACCAAGACACAATTTTAGCCCTTTAGGGCCTTGAAGAGAAAAAAGAGAAAGAAAGAGAGAAAAAACAGATGTGCAAAAAATTGATGGAGGTAAGGAGACGAACATAGAGTCCGGCGCTAGGCGTAGAATCTTTGGAGTCTGGCTGCGTTCCATGGGTTTGGCTCGAGTCGGTTATCCGATGCATCTCACAGACGGTACGCTCCACCGGTCAGAACCTGGTCGATAATGAAGGGACCTTCCCATTTGGGCTGGAGCTTGTTCTTTTTCTTCTCTGGCAGGCGTAGAACCAGTTTGCCAACGTTATAGGTTTTGGCCCGCACTTCTCTTGTTTGATACCTTCGAGCCTGTTGCTGATAGAATGAGGAATGGGCTTTTGCCACGTCGCGCTCCTCCTCTAGGGCATCCAAACTATCCTGCCGATCGAGCTCGGCCTCTCTTTCTTCGTACATGCGCACTTGAGGTGAGTCATGAATTATGTCACAAGGCAGCACCGCCTCAGCGCCTTACACCATAATAAACGGTGAGTATTCGGTAGTGTGATTTGGCGTGGTCTGCAGCCCCCATAGTACGGAGCCGAGCTCCTCTACCCAATGAGTGTCTGATTCCTTTAAGGATCAGACTAATCTGGGTTTAATGCCGCTCATGATAAGACCATTCGCTCCTTCAACTTGACCGTTAGTTTGCAGATGATAGAGAGAAGCATAATCGAGCTTGATGCCCATGTTGCTGCACCAAAGTATCACCTCGTCGGCAGTAAAGTTCGTGCCGTTGTCAGTGATGATGCTGTGGGGGATGCAATAATGGTGTATGACCCTGGATATGAAGTCTATCACCAGTCCGGATTCAACCGTTTTGACAGGTTTGGCTTCTATCCATTTGGTGAATTTATCCACCATGACTTGTAAGTATTTATTCTTATGTGTTCCCCCTTTGAGGGGTCCGACCATATCAAGCCCCCAGACCGCAAAGGGCCAAGTAATGGGGATTGTTTGGAGGGCGGTAGGTGGCATGTGGCTTTGGTTTGCAAAAAGCTGGCAACCGACACAATGTTGTACCAGATGATGTGCATCTGCCTGGGCCGTTGGCCAATAAAAACATGTACGGAAGGCCTTGCTTACAAGGGCCCGGGCTGCGGCGTGGTGGCCGCCGAGTCCGGCATGGATTTCTGCCAAAAGCTTCCGCCCTTCCTCTTCAGAGATGCACCTTTGAAGGACTCCGGTTGTGGTTTTCTTATAAAGCTCTCCCTTGTGGACCTTGTAGGCTTTAGATCGCCGCACTATGCAGCATGCCTCATTTTGGTCCTCGGGTAATTCCTGTCTAGTTAAGTAGGCCAAGAATGATTCTGTCCATGGAGCAATGACGACCATTATCACGTGGGCTGAAGGTGTTATTTCGGTGGCAGAGCCTCTAATTGTGTCAGAGTGTTCGACATCTAGGGTTGTGGCCGGGTCCGGACTATTTTTGCCGGTGTCCCCTTTCCATACCACGGATGGTTTAAACAGTCTTTCCAGGAATATGTTCGGTGGGACAGGGTCGCGTTTAGCGCCGATACGGGCTAGGATATCCGCCGCCTGGTTGTTTTCTCGAGCCACATGGTGGAATTCAAGCCCCTCGAACCGAGCTGACATTTTGAGGATGGCGTTGCGATCTGCCGCCATATTCGGATCCTTGGCATCGAAGTCTACATTTATTTGGGATATTGCAAGGTTCGAGTCCCCACGCACCTCTAGGCGTTGGATGCCCATGGAGATTGCCATCCGGAGACCATGTAATAGGGCCTCGTATTCGGCTGCATTATTGGAGTCCGTATATAGTATTTGGAGCACATATTGCACCGTATCTCCGGTGGGGGACGTCAGGATGACGCGAGCCCCTAGACCCGTCAGCATTTTAGAACTGTCGAAGTGCATGATCCAATTGGAGTATGCGCCGTACTCTTTAGGGAGTTCGGCTTTTGTCCATTCGGCTATGAAATCGGCCAGTACTTGCGACTTAATGGCTCACCGTGGCTTATATGTTATGTCGAACGAGAGGAGCTCGATAGCCCATTTGGCAATCTGGCTCATGGCATCGCGGTTGCTTATTATGTCATTGAGTGGTACTTCGGAGGCCACCGTAACCGAACACTCTTGAAAGTAGTGTCGTAATTTCCGGGATGCCATAAATACCGCGTATGCTATCTTTTGGTAATGTGGGTACCATGATTTGCATGGAGTGAGGACGATGGATACATAATATACCGGCTTTTCAAGTGGGAATTTATGTCCGTCCATCTCTCGTTCGACGACGAGCACTGCGCTTACAACTTGGTGAGTTGCCACTATATATAATAGCATTGGTTCGCCAATAGTTGGCGCGGCCAAGATTGGGTTGGTGGCCAGGATGACTTTTATTTCTTCCAGTCCGGCCATGGCTGCGTCCGTCAACTCGAAGTGTTCGGTGCGCCGAAGTAGGCGATAAAGGGGAAGTGCATTTTCTCCTAATCGGGAAATAAAGTGGCTTAAAGCCGCCACACATCCAGTTAATTTCTGGATTTGCTTGAGTTCAGTTGGGATAGCCAACTGCGACAGAGCTCGGATTTTAGCCGGATTTGCTTCAATTCCTCTACTGGAGATGATGAGGCCTAGGAGCTTAATGTCGTATGTTCGGAGATTGGTGAACATGAACCTCAAGTCGTCTATTAAAGAGTCGACGTGTCTGGTTTTAATGACCACATCGTCTACATATGCCTCCACAGTCTTGCCGATCTGCTTTTCCAGACATGTCTAGATCATGCGCTGATATGTTGCGCCGGCGTTTTTGAGCCCGAAGGGCATTGTGTTAAAAATACGGGGCCATATGGCATGATAAATGCCATTGCGGCTTGATCAGACTTCTCCATCTTAATCTGGTGGTAACCGGAGTATGCATTGAGGAAGCACAATAATTCGTGTCCTGCGGTAGCATTGATGATTTGATCGATGCGGGGGAGTGGCAAGGGATTCTTTGGGCAAGCCTTATTAAGGTCTTTGAAGTCGACACATAGGCGCCAGGATTTGTCCTTCTTTGGTACCATCACCAGTTTTGCTAGCCAGTCCGGATGTTTTATTTCTCTAATAAATCCGGCCTCCAGTAGCTTGGCTAGTTCTTCTCCCATGGCTTGTCGCTTAGGTTCAGAGAAACGCCGAAGAGTCTGCTTGACCGGCTTGAATCCTTTTAGCACATTAAGGCTATGCTCGGCCAATCTGCATGGGATTCCTGGCATGTCTGAAGGATGCCAGGCGAATATGTCCCAATTCTCGCGCAGAAACTCCCGTAGTGCAGTGTCTACAACGGGGTTTAACTATGCCCCGATGGATGCTGTTTTTGTGGGGTCCGTTGGATGGACTTGGAATTTGACTATTTCATCTGCTGCTTTAAAGGAGGTGGACTTGGATCTTTTATCTACTATCACGTCGTCCCTGTCCACTGTGGAGTGCACCGCGGTTAACTCCCCCGCCACAAAGGCTTCGGATAATGCCTCGAGGGCTAGTGCGGCTGTTTTGTTCTCGACGCGGAGTACTATGTTGGGATCACTAACTAGAGTGATGATTCTATTGGGTCTGGGCATTTTGAGCTTCATGTACCCATAATGGGGTATGGCTTGAAAGATCGTGAATGCTTCCTGCCCTAGAAGGGCGTGGTATCCGCTACTGAACGGGGACACTTGGAATGTAATTTCTTTGGACCTGTGATTCTCCGGAGTGCCGAATACCACATCAAGTGTGATTTTCCCAGCACAACATGCCTCCCGGCTAGGGATGATCCGTCGGAAGGTCGTACTACTTTTCTCAATACGGTTGCTATCTACTTCCATTTTTTGGAGAGTTTCCTCATAAATGAGGTTTAATCCGCTGCCACCGTCCATGAGTACCTTAGTGAGCCGAAAGCCGTCCACAATTGGACTGAGGACCAAAGCGGCTGGTGCTCGGGCTGTTCGGAATTTAGGTTCTTCACTGGCATTGAAGGTGATAGCCGTGTCGCTCCATGGATTTATTAATGCCACGTGGAGACTTCGGCAAGGCTGCGGAGTGCTCGCTTACGCCTATTATTTGAGGCGAAGGTCTTGAAGAGCGTTAATACTGTATTGTTATCCATTGGAAGGTGCACTGAGGTATTTTGGATGAGGAGATCCTCACCGCTTTTGGCCACCTGCCGGAGTACCCAACATGCTCTAAGGCTGTGTGTTGATATGGTATCCGCCGTACTATGGATTTTGCAGGGCCCGTTAAGTCATCCCTCCAATATGGTTCCACGCCCTGTAGTGGGCTTTTGCTTCTTTGTAATTGAGTCGGGCGACTAATGAGAGTGCACCCTTTTAGTTCGGACCAGGGGTTTTGTCAGAGCCGGATTATCCTAAAATTGCGTTTGGGTTTTCCAGGAACTTTCCATCGCACAGTATTTCTGTACTATGGCCGCCAAGTCAGCGAAGTGTGCTATGTCACGGTGACTTATGGTGTTGAGGACTCCCTTGTCCTTGCAATTGTTGCGAAAGAATGAAATTGTGTCTTCCTCGCGACAGTCCTTGACCTTGTTCGTTTCAAGGAGGAATCTGGCCCAATAGTGATATATTGTCTCTTGGGGCGCTTGCCTAATGTGGGAAAGATCGTTTGTATCTAGTTCGGTGGGTGGATTTAAGTCCAGACCTTGACCCAATCTATGACCCCGGGGCAGGGGAGTTTCCGATCTTGGAAGTTTGGGTTCCAGGATGTTGCCCTGTGGGTTCGGTATGCGGCCAGATTCTGGATTCAGGGTTAGGGCGGTGTCCTCCCGTGAGCGAGTATCTGGCTCGGGGAGCTCGGGAATCCGGACATAGTTCATCCTTAGGATAAGAGGGAGAATCACCGGATTGCTCTCCACCACCGCTATCTGATGTGTGACTGGCGGAGAGTTAATCTTCCTTTGGTCGGGTTTAAGCCTGATCCGATCGTAGTCCGTAGTGACTCCCAGAGCGGCAATGCGATCCAAGAGCTCGTTCAAAGAGGAGAGCTCCATTGGATCCATCTGCTCGGCAAATTTCGGGCCGACATGGAGGCTATTTTAGATGACCTGAGAGGTCATCGTCGGTGCAGCGGCCGAGGGGACGGTCATGACGAAGCCGCCTAGTTGGAGAGTTTGGCCTACAGCCAGGGCTCCCCCAGAGGTGATGTTGTCCTTGACAACGAGGCGAGCCATCCTCCTTATGATGATGACATAGTGGAACTCTCAATGAAAGCACCAATGTCGGTGTCAAAACCGGCAGATCTCGGTTAGGGGGTCCCGAACTGTGCTTCTAAGGTGGATGGTAACAGGAGGTAGGGGACATGATGTTTACCCAGGTTCGGGCCCTCTTGATGGAGGTAATACCCTACGTCCTGCTTGATTGTCCTTGATGATATGAGTATTAAAAGAGTTGATCTACCACGAGATCAGAGAGACTAAAGCCTAGAAGCTAGCATATGGTATAATTGTATGTTGTCCTACAGAGTAAAACCCTCCGGTTTATATAGACACCGGAGGGGGCTAGGGTTACACAAGGTCGGTTACAAAGGAGGACATATACATATCCGTATTGCCTATCTTGCCTTCCATGCCAAGTAGAGTCCCATCCGGACACGGGACAAAGTCTTCAATCTCCTATCTTCATAGTCCAACAGTCCGGCCAAATGATATAGTCTGGCTGTCCGGAGACCCCCTAATCCAGGACTCCCTCACCCAACATATCCATGTTCCAACATGGAACAACCTGCAAGGCACCAGCAACTAGCAACGCTATAAGAGGGGTTGAGCAAAAGCGGTAACATAGCCAAACAATGGTTTGCTAGGATGGTGGGTTAGAGGCTTGACATGGCAATATGGGTGGCATGATAAACGAGTGGAAGGTAGCGCGACATAGCGATAAAATGAACAACTAGCAAGCACAGATGGAGGTTGACATGGCAATATGGGGGGCATGATATGAGGTTCGGTTTTTGCCCACATGATCGTCATCCAACGACGAAGAGCATGGATGGGGTTTAGATGAGCTAGTGGGCTCTATTGGAGGGGTGCTGGGCTGCAAAGAGAGGGGCTTTTGCGGTTACCCGGTAAACAACTGGGGCATCAAACGACCTCCAAATTGAACGAAATTTGACAGGTGGCCTACCGGTGATGTACCAAGGCCACTCGACAAATCTCGGCCCATTCCAAGAAATTTGTTCTGCCGCTCATGAAACGAGATCTGAAAGGTGCAACAGGTGCATGTGGGAGTGTCGGGTTCCGAAACGGACAACGGGGAAAATGAACGGATGCATGGAACGAACACGAATGCAAATGACATGCAAATGATGTCATGAGATGAAATGCATGACATGAACAAAATGCAAAACGAAGACAAAAACCCAACCACGAAGGATATAACATCACATAGCCGGAAATGGCAAGAGTTGGAGTTACAATTATGGAATGTTTCATCTGGGGCATTACACAAATCCACATCCCCTGCTCCAAAATGTCATAGCCTAAGCTTGGCAACGTATTCCAGGGAGCCCGACAAGCGTTTGGCCAAGAAGACGTTTATCATGGCCTCTCCGGTGGACGTAGGCTAGGTGGCCGGCATTGACCCCGACCTGTCGATCCCAGAGCAACACGTCGTCGTGGAAGCCGGCGAAGAAGTTGACTACGTTGTCATGCCGAAGGATTCAAGTCAGCGGGCTAGCGTATTACTGTATCTCGAGGAAGCTAGCTATGACATCAAGCTCGTCGACAGCGACGGATTCACGCAGGCAATGTCACAGGTTAAGTGGTCCATCCTCAACCCCTCTGGTTCAACCGTTGTCGATCTCTTCGAAGGCCCTGTCGTTGATCTCCTCGGCCAAGCGGTCTAGGATTTGTGATCCTTATACGCGATCGAGCCCATTTTGTCACTGAAGGACATGTTCTACGACGGCGGCTTGGGATCCTTAATTGCCAAGTCAGATCTTGTCTACCACGACCACGACCATAAGGAGGACACCCACAAAGGTTCTTCCAGGGTGAAACAACCCATCTGTGACATCAGAGAGTGCACCATGGGTCTGTGCTCTTCCAACTGGAAGGATCCCGTCCATGAAATGTGAGGCACCATCCTATTAGCAAATCTTACCTTTTCCAGCTTGCTAACCCGTACCCTTTGCTGTATTAGCATTTGCCTAGTGGTGCTTTAACTGTGCCTTGTTTAATTATTTCAGTTATGCAAAAATGTATTGTTCAATAGGGCTATGTGATGTTTAGGTATGAATTGTCCACTTAAGTTTCACGAATGGCAATATTTGGTTGTTTGTAGGGAGTAGATGCCTTGTTTATCTGTATTGGGTTGTTAGGTTGGTTGAAGTGAGCATTTATCCAGTTATCGAGTAGATGCCTTGTTTATATGTATTTGGTTCTTTGTTTGGTTGCAGTTAGCATTTGTCCAGTTATCAAGCAGATGCCTTGTTTATTTGTATTTGGTTGTTAGGTAGTTTTTTTAGCATTTGTCCAGTTTTCAAGCAATTGCCTTGTTTATCTTTATTTGCTTGTTAGGTTGGTTGAAGTTAGCATTTTTCCAGTTTTCAAGCATATGCCATGTTTATCTGTATTTGCTTGTTAGGTTGGTTGCGGTGAGACTCTGTCTAGTTTTCAATGGCTATATTTGGTTGTTACACTAAACATTTTTGCCTTGTTTCTTTCAGTTATTCACAATGTGTTGTTCATTATGTGCAAGTCAGAACTGTGCCGCTCGACTGCATCAATACCAGTTTGAATGGCTATATTTGGTTCAAGTTATGCCTTGTGTCATTAACACATGCCCTTTATTCCAGTTTTACACATTTATCCAGTGTGATGTTTAAGCATTACCTATGTTCTATTCATTTCAACAATACCAGTTTGAATTGCAATATTTGATGGTTGTTAAGCCCGGTATCGATAACATTGTCTTCCATTTTATATCTGCTTTAACATGATGCTGAAACCAACACATTCAAGCTATCATTTGGAGATGATGTTGTTTACCTTTGCTATATTTGTTTGATGTTATGGTTGTTGTACTTATCATGCCTTTCCACTACTTATGCAAGACAACAATGGGAGTGGCCACCATTTTCCGCCAAGGTTAGCTTCATCACTCGGCTTGTACTCCCCCTGTCGTTCCATAATGTAGTGCATATGGATCCAGGCCTGGACACTTGTTAGCTTCTAATATCGACTTGTTGCTTGTAGGTACATATGCCCTTGGCAAGGATCCATGCATCGACCCTTTTTGCATATGGGGAAATCACTACTGGAATCAGGATCTTTGTCGTCGGCTAGGTCTTTGCCATAAGCTAAAGGAAAGATGACGGCAAAGAAAGAGCTGACGGCAAAGAATGCGTTTGTCGTCAGCAAGATCTTTGCCATCAGCTAGCGGACATCATAGAAGCTTTACCGTCCGCTAGCAGACGACAAAGAGGGAGGGTGTCCCACTAGCGAGAACCACCTAACGGCCACTTCCTTTTCTATCCGCTGGCAGAAGGCAAAGGTTCTTTGCCATCAGCTAGCGGACAGCAAAGAAAGTGACCAACCTAACGTCCGTTAGCTAGGCTCTTTGTTGTTTGCTAGCAGACGACAAAGAGCTGTAACCTAACTAAAAAGAGGCCAGCGCCCTGCCCCACCCCTCTCTCTGTCCGCTCTTTCTCCCCTGCCAGAGCCGCCGCCGCCCCTCACCCCCGTCGCAGCCCCTAACCCGCACCGCTACCCCCGTCGCCGGCTGCCATGCGCCACCCCCGTCACCGGTCGCCCAGCACCGCCCCGCCCCCGACTCGAGCCGTTGCTGCCCGGCCGCACCACCCCACACGCCCAGCCTACCCGTCCACGCCGCCCCCATCCTGATCCGCTAGCGCCCGGCCGCGCCGCCCCACATGCCCGGCCGCTTC